>NC_043702.1:8272427-8283463 GCF_006229205.1 Suricata suricatta
CAAATCATGGAAAGAGCTTGAATGTCCATCAACTGATGAATGGATTAAGAAGATGTGGTATATATATACAATGGAGTACTACATGGCAATGAGAAAGCATGAAATATGGCCATTTGTAGCAAAATGGATGGACCTAGAGGGAGTCATGTTAAGTGAAATAAGTCAGGCAGAGAAGGAAAGATACCATATGCTTTCACTCATAGGTCTAACAGGAGAAACCTAACAGGGGGCCATGGGAAGGGGAAAGTGGAGGAAAAGAGTTGGGGAGAGTGAGTGAGGAAAATCATGAGAGACTTTTGAATGCTGAGAACAAACTGAGGGCTGAGGAGGGAGGGGGGTAGGGGGTGATTGTCGTGGAGGGAAGCTATTGCAAGGAAGAGCACTGGGTGTTATATGAAAACAACTTGGTAATAAACTATTTAAATAAAAAATATTACCTAAAAAAAAAAGAAAAAAAAAAACCCTTTATTTACAAACAGTCAATGGGCTAAATTTGTCCTGTGGGCCATAGTTTGCTGAACCCTAGCCTAGACTTAGTTACAAAAATGATACTTAACTGAGATTCATCCTTATTTCTTGTACTATTATCTTCAAGTCATTCCAAATAAATTTGAAATAGTGTTTTATGTATTTCCACAACAACTGGGTAAGAAGAAGGGTGAAGTTAGTCATCTACTGAGTACTTCTTATGTGCCAAGAGCTATCCTTAGACCTTGTGTCTATCAACTTACTTCATCCTTAGAACAAGTGATCAAATAGGAACTAATACTGTCCTCATTTTATAGATGAGAAAAATCAAAGCTCATAGATAAAAATACAAATTAAAGGAAGATGCTGAAGATTTCCTTTGGGGGATGGGAAGGGGAAACATAATTTCAAACAGAGAGGGAGGCAAACAATAAGAGACTCTTAAATACAGAGAACGAAATGAGGACCGATGAGGGGGTACAGGGGAGAGGGGAAAATGGGTGATGGGCATTGAGAAGGGCATTTGTTGGGATGAGCACTGGGTGTTGTATGTAAATAATGAATCATGGGAATCTACTCCTGAAGCCAAGAGCACACTGTATGTTAGCTAACTTGACAATAAATTATATTTTTTAAAAAAAGAGACAGACATAAAAGGCAGTGATATATGGTCTCAAGAGAGATTACATGGTGGATTCTACCAGTCAGATAGCTGCCCCAAACTCCAAACTTGAAAGGAAATTTTTGTGTGGAAAATGGTGGCAAAAGGGTTAAGGAGTTCAAAAAGGATCAAGGAGTTCAAAAAGAGAACTTCTAGAAGCTGATGCCTGAGTTCTAAAAGGTGTAGGGTTTCTGATAGTACAAAGGGTTAGTTTAAAAGATAACTCAGAATGTAATGTCTAATTTATGTGTTGACTGTGTCCAAAAAAAGATTGAGTCATGTCCATGAGCATACTTGGGTCTGCCATTATTTTAATGTGTTTGACTGTTGAAGACAGGGACACACACTGGATGTTTTTCTTTCTAGGGGTCTGTGCCCATGGCTGGCATCCTGGGGTACTAATCTGGGTAGTTTAGGTCCCAGAAGAAAGTCTCTTCCAGATACTCAACCATCTGGTCTTTCCTTTAAATAGATTATGATCAGATGAGGCTGGAAAGGAATTTTTTCTTCAACCAAGCACAAAAACTTTCATTTTGGGCATGAGTTTTTAAAAACTCATCAAGATAAAATGGACCCATGAAATATTTATTAATCAGTCCTATTCTAAGAGGAATCATATCACAAGATCAAGCATATTCTAACCTACAAGGTATTACCCTTAAGAAGTTTATCAAGAACTTAATGAGGTACACTGAAGAGAGATTCCCAAACCTGCATAAAGAAATCATAAGCATACCTATTGATATTAAAGATTCAAGAAATGTAAAATAAGTAACATGTATACCCCAAATAAATAGATAAAACTTTCTTTAAAAACTGCTCTACATTGATCAGTTCCAAAGAACATGATTGTGCCAAGCATGGCAGTTAGTATGGTTGCCAGGTATAAAAAGCCATCCTGCTAGTGTGGCTCTCTGTGGAACAGCCCTCTCCTGTCACTCATGATGATGATGTGGTAGGTATACCCAGGAAAACTAGCCAGTCTGACTCACTCTCCCTCCCTTCCTTCCTCCTCCCCCCTCCTCCTTTCTTTTCTTGCAACGGTCAAGGCCCACTGTCTCATAAGAAAGCTCTCTCTACTTTCTCCTTGCTTCATCTGTCCTCTCCTTTTCCATAGGTGGCCAAACTTAAACCCCAGACCTGGCTATAATCTGAGTCTGTTGATTAATAGCTGTTATTGGCAAACATATATTCTCTTGCGCTCAGTTTCTCTCTAAATCCTCTTGGGACTAGTGTGTGAGCTAGACTCTCCTTTCATCAAAACAACAGGATATAAAATTGTATGTGAGGCTGAGATGGGCCTTGGAGGCCTGTCATTCTATTACTATTTATCTTATTTTATAGATGAGGAAGCTGAGGCAGAAAAGATAGAGCGACACACTCAAATTCACAGGATTACCTCAAGGTCATGGGACATGAGGAAGGACAGCTACATCATTTGTGAGTTACATAGTGTTTTATTACTAAAACTACTTCCAGGCCTAAAAGCCATCAGCTCAGTAGAGGCAGCACTACAGTAGCACTTGGGCTCCAGGTTCTGGTTGAAGATTCATTACCGAATTACTTTTTTGTGGTGTTGCCATCTTTCTCTCCCTGTCTCGTTTTGGAAATTGATTAAATGTGATGTATTTCTCAACAGTACAGCTACATAAAGCAATAGGAAAGTAGGTTTGTTACAAGCATAGAATAAAGCATGAAAATTTAGATGTTTAGTTACTGAAAATGGAAAATGCATACATCTTTTACATCATTTTTTCCTTTCTTTTTACCTTTTGGTCTGCCTTTTTTCCATGGAGCTCTGTTACTCAGATTTTGGATTCTATGTTTGTATCTCCTTCTCACTGAGAAAACAAAAACATAAAAAGGAAGCTGCTGACATGCTGCCACACACCAGTAGGTCAATGAAGAAATCAAAGAAGAAATTTTAAAAATACATAGAAACAAATGAGAATGAAAACCCAGCAGTCCCAAATTCTTGGTACACAGCAAAGTGGTTTTAAGAGAGAGATTTATAGTGATAGAAGAATATCTCAAAAATCAAGAAACATCTCAAATACATAATCTAACCTTATACCTAAGTGAACTAGAAAAAGACTAAACAAAGCCCCAAGGTTAGTAAAAAGAAAGATATAATAAAGATCAGACCAACAATAAATGAAATAGAGACCAAAGAATAGAAAATATCAGTGAAACAAAGAGATAGTTCTTTGAAAAGTTAAACAATATTTAGCCAGACTCATTCAAGAAAAAAAGAGAGAGGAAACAAAATACGAAGTGAAAGAGGAGAAATAAGAACAACAGAACAGAAATATAAAGGATTATAAGAGAATGCTACAAAAAAACTATATGCCAACACATTGGACAACCTACAAGAAATGGATAAATTCCTAGAAACATACAATCTTCCAAAACTTGAATTAGGAAAAAATAGAGTATCCAAACCAATGAATTACTAGTAAGTAAATAGAATTGACAATCAAAAAATCCCCCAAAGTCCAGGACCAGATGGATTCACAGGTGACTTCTACCAAACAAAGGAGACTTCCAAGTACATTTTATGACACCATCACTACCTTAATATCAAAACCAGACAAAGAAAGAAATAAAGAAAGAAGGAAAGAGGGGCACCTGGGTGGCTCAGTCAGTTGAGCATCTGACTTCAGCTCAGGTCATGATCTCATGGTTCATGAGTTCAAGCCCCACATCAGGCTCACTACTGTCTGCTTGTTGGCACAGAGCCGACTACAGATCCTCTGTCCTCCTCTCTCTGCTCCTCCCCTGCTTGTACTCTCCCCAAAATAAATAAATATGGAAAAAAATTTTATTAAAAAACAGAAAGAAAAAAGGAAGGAAGAAAGGAAGGAAAGAAAAAAGAAAACTACAGGCAAGTATCACTGATGAACATAGATACAAAAATTCTCAACAAAATATTAGCAAACTGCAATCAACAATACACCAAAAGGACCATTCACCATGACCAAGTGGAATTCATTCTAGAAATGCAAAAATGATTCAATATTTGCCAATCAATATGATATACCACATCAATAGAATGAAGGATAAAGATCTTATGATCATTTTAATAGAGACAGAAAATGCATTTGACAAAATTCAACATCTGTTCATGATAAAAACTGTCAACAAAGCAGGTTTGGAGGGAACATAACTCAGCATAATAAAGGCCATATATGAAAAACCCACAGCTAATATCATACTTCATGGTGAAAAACTGAGAGCTTTTCTTTTAAGATCAGGAATAGGACAAGGATGTTCACTCCCACCTTTTTTATTCAACATTGTCCTGGAAGTGCTAGCCACAGCAGTCAGACAAGTAAAAGAAATAAAAGACATCTAAACTGGTAAGGAAGAAGTTAAACTATCACTATTTACAGTTGATATAAAACCCTAAACACTCCACAGAAAAACTACTACAAGGACTAAATGAATTCAGTAAAGTTATAGGATACAAAAGTAATGTGCAGAATCTGTTGCATTTCTATACACTAATAATCAAGTAGCAGAAAGAGACATTAAGAAACCAACCCTGAGGACACCAGAGTGGCTCAGTCAGTTGAGCATCCGATTCTTGATTTCTGCTCAGGTCATGATCCCAGGGTTGTGGGATCTGGCCCTGTATCAGGCTCTGTGCTGACCAAGGAGCCTGCTTTGACTCTCTGTGTTCCTCCGCCTCCTCTCCTGCTCTCTGACTCTAAAAAGAATTCCATTTACAACTGCACCAAAAAGAATAAAATACCTAGGAATAAACTTAAGCAAGGAGATGAAAGACCAGTACTCTGAAAACTATAAAACATTGATGGAAGAAATTAAAGATGATGCAAAGAAATCCAAAGACTTTCCATGCTCATGGATAAATAAATATCAAAATGTCCGGAGTAATCAAAACAATGTACAGGTTCAGTGCAATTTCTATCAAAATGCCAACAATATTTTTCACAGAACTGGAACAAATAATACTAGAATTTGTGTGGAACCACAAAAGACCCCAGCTAACCAAACCAATCCTGAGAAAGAAGAATAAAGCTCCCAGATTTCAAAATATATTACAAAGTGGTAATAATCAAAACAATATGGTAATGGCACAGAAACAGATGCACAGATCAGCGGAACTGACTAGAGAGCCCAGAAATAAACCCACACTTGTATGGTCAATTTATGGCAAAGGAGGAAAGAATATACAATGGGAAAAATAGTGTCTTCAACAAATTGTCCTGGAAAAATTGAGCAGCCATATGTAAAGAAATGAAACTGGACCACTCTCTTACACTATATACAAAACCAAAATGGATTAAAGCCTTGAACTCAGACTTGAAAACATAAAATTCCTAGAAGACAATACAGGCAGTAATGTCTTTGACATCAGCCTTAGGAATATTTTTTTAGATCTTGCTCCTCAAGCAAGGGAAATAAAAGCCAAAATAAACTATTGGGACTATACCAAAATAAAACTTTTGCATAGTGAAGAAATCCAACAAAAAAATGAAAGACAACCTACTGAATGAGAGAAGATATTCACAAATGATATATCCAATAAGGGGTAAAATTTACAAAGAACTTACACAATTCAACATAAAAAATGGTTAAAAATGGGTAAAGGATGTGAATAGACATTTTTTTTTAAAGAAAACATACAGATGACCAACAGACACATGAAAGATGCTCAACGTTACTAATCACCAGGGAAATGCAAATCTAAATCCCAGGAGATATCTATCAGGACAGGAGATACAGCTGTCAGGACGGTGAGAATGGTTAGAATCAAAAAGACAAGAAGTAAAGTGTTGGTGAGGATGTGGAGAAAAAAGAACTCTTGCGCACTGTTGGTGGGAGTGTACATTGGTGAGGCCATTGTGGAAAATAATACGGAGTTTCCTCAAAAAATTAAAAATAGAAATAACATATAATCCAGGAATTCCACTGCTGGGTATTTGCCCAAAGAATACAAAATACTAATTCAAAAAGAAATATGCATTCCTATGTTTGTTGTAGCATTATTTACAATAGCCAACATATTTAAGCAATTGAAGTGTTCATTTATAGATGAATGGATAAAGAAGATGGTGTGTGTGTGTGTGTGTGTGTGTGTGTGCGCGCGTGTGTGTTGGAATATCACTCAATCATAAAAAAGGATAAGATTTTGACATTTGCAACAACATGGATGGACTTAGAAGGTATTATGCTAAATGATAAGTCAAATAGAGAAAGACAAACACCATATAATTTCATTTACACATGAAGTATAAAGAATAAAACAAATGAATTAACAAACAGACAAAAAAGCAGAAGCAGACCTATAAATATAGAGAACAGACTGATGCCAGAGGAAAGGAGGTGGAGGATGAGGAAAATATATGAAGGAGAGTGGGAGACGCAGGTTCCCAGTTATGAAAGGGATAAATCACAGGCATAAAAGTGATACCTTAGGGAATATAATCAAGTCTAGTGAGGGTGGCCGTGTGGGGAGCCAGCTACTCACCCACTGACAGGAGGACCACAAGAAGGCATGATTCTCATGGGCCTCTCTGGGGAAAGAAGGAGCTCAGTTAGATTTTCTTGAAAGATATTCTGTCCAGAAAATGATTTGAACAGATGAGATGGCCCCAGCAGGGGTGCAGACCTCCTCTAAGGGGGAAGTGGTAGACAATCAGCTCCTGTTTTAGAGGAATGTCCATGGACAGATTCTCTTAAAGAGGAGTTCTTTAAAAAACCCACAAATGTGGCTCGTGCATCCTCCATATCTGGAAGACATGAAGGATCTATCATAAGAAGACTATTCCTCCTCCTTACTTCCTTCTATCCCTCTTCCACAACTTGAATTAGCTAAAAACATAGATACGGAGTAGCGTTAGATAAAACCGTGGATAAGAGAAGAAACTGGTCTCATCCAACTTCTTCACTACATGTTTTCCAGCTGTGATATTATATCAGCCCAGGCTTTTTAATATTGTATGAGAATATCACTTCCGCCCGAAAGGATTCGCACAACTCCAAGACTTACCTAAGACTTCATCCTGGGGCAAGGAGAGAGCTATTTCAGAGAACAATTTTGAAACGAAGTAGAAGGAACAAAGGTGATTTGTACTTAAATGACCAACTCCAACATTTTAACAAAGCAGGTAAGACAATTTCACAAAAACTCAGAAGAACAAAATCTTGGGCCTAAGTAAGTATAACCTGAGAAATGACTAAGATGATCCAGGCAAGTATGGAGATAAAATGATAGAGATGCTAGCAATATATATGTGTATATTTATTCATATGTTTTTATATTTATTTATATTATTTATATAAATATATGTGTGTATTACAGATATACAATAGGAGGAGCTCAGTTACTTTATATATAATGATGAGATGACAGAAATAATCGGAAGAAAAAACAAAATGTATCCAAATATATTTTGACTCCACAAGAAAAAGTCCCTGCTACCTCTACATGCCATATCAACTTAGTAGCCGTATTTCACATAACCTGATGTTAAACAATAAAGAAAAAGAAATGAACTCTACAAGAAGAATGTAAGCAAAATAGAAGAGGGAAGGGGAAAATAAAGGAGATACAGAGGAGGAAATCAATGGAAATGAACAGTTGCAGGGCTGGATGCAGAGAATGAAGTGTCACTCCTCTTCTTCATCCTCCGCGGCATGACCACAGTACGGCATATGCTCTGATGGAGTTTGGTTTAAACAGCTGTTTCCCAGGCTTATATCTGATATAATACCAGGATTCTAGCTTCTGCTTAATTGATTCAAGTTCCCTCTGTCTGTTTCTCCTTCTTCTATTGAGGGGTGTGTTCATTAGTTACAACAAGCATTTCCAACATTTTCTCTTGGTCCCTCATTTCCCATTCAGGGCTAGTTTGTCTCTGACCATATAGCTCTGTGCTGTTTCCAGATGCTAGCTCCTATTCTTGCCTAAGAGTCTCAGGTGATAAGAGACCAATAATCTGAATATTCCTCCATATATGAGGAAGTCAGTGACTTTGGTTGAAAATGTGAAGAGCAAGTAGCAGATTGCTGCTTGTCCCCCATAACCATTCTCTCCTTCTGCCATGGGAATAGAATTACAGCTGAACCCATGACTACCTGACTAGAGGTATATTTCTTGGTTTCACTGGCAGCTAGCTCTGGCCATGTGAGTAAGTTTTGGGCAAAAGGATGTGAGGAGAAGACTCTGGATCCTTCCATTAAGAGAAGTAGATTGGTGATTTCCCTGTCAACTTTTCCCATTCCCACTGGTTGGGAGACAGTGGCAACCAGACCAGGTTTCTTGGACCCTTAGAGGGAAACTACGTGTTGAGGAAGGCAAGTTTTTCCCACCATTTCTGGACTGTTTGATGAAAGAGAAATAAATTATGTGGTTTAGACCACTGTATTTTGGGCTCTCTTTGTTACAACAACTTAGCCTGTATTCTAAAAAATTCATTATTTATGAAGCCTATTGGAGATTTCAGAGGTGTAGCAAAGATGGGTCTGGAAGGAATATCAGAGTTGCAATAAGCACACAGGTGTGAATTCGCAGATTTGCTTGTACCTTTTTCGAGACTGCTTTTTTTACATTTATATCTTCTCTTTTTCCCTTCAAACAGAAAAGAGAACAATACTTTAGAATTATAAACAGAGATTTACAAGATTTACATGCCAGTAACCTTCAATTATTTTGTTTTTAAGTCTTCATCCCACTTTTGTAGTGCTAAATCTCCAGCTACTAACACACTATCTTGGTTGTCATTACACCGAAAACAAAAATAGCAACAACCACAACCTACCTTTATACAGCACTGGTCATTTACAGTATATTTTTACCTATTCACATGATGTTTTCTCATTCACAATAAAGATAATGCAAAGGACAGCTGAAATCAGGTAGGGGCTGACAGAGAAGAGGGGGACTGTCAGAGGGATCAAGGAAGAGTAGATATCAGAAATCATAAGTATATGTCCTAGAATTTAGGGGTTTGCTTGAAAAGCCAAAGATACAATGCATGTTTATAACAACAAGAACTTAAGAAAGAAGTAGAAAAAAATCAGAGAAATAAAGACAAATGTAGAAGGGAATAAAAGAGATTAGATGTTTCAGGAATTAAAGTGAAGGATATAGATTTGCTTAAAAAAAAAAAAAAGGAAACAAGACATATAAGAACAATTAAGAAAGATTAGGAAAAAAAACCCAGCGGAAGATAGTGAACAAGTCAGCAGACTTCCTAAAGAATAAAATCAAAATAATAGAAGTACTTCAAGATAAATTCAAGAGCAAATTTTTTGAAATTATAACAAAAAATTGAATATATGTACCGTAGGTACATGTATTTTCACCCTGTAACAAAGAAAATTAACTCTAAGCCATCAATCCTGAGATATAGTCCAGCAAATTTATAGGACTTTAAAAGCAAAGAATGGAATGGGCATTCTAGACAAAAATGTCAAGTCATTTTCAAGGATGGGGATCTTATTGGCTATAGAATTTTCGCCAGAAACACTTAATGCCACAGGACGATGGAGAAAAATCTACAAGATGCTTCTAGAAATAGTGAGTAAGTTATTTTTCACATATGAAAAACAAAACCAAATACTTTTAAACAGGAAAATTCTCAGATGGTTGCTCCTACGAGAAAACTACCTGAAGATTCACTTCAGCAAATCAAGACAAGACTGGAAATTTTGTCTCCCTCTCTCTCTCTCTGCCCCTCTCCCACTCATGCTCTGTCTCTCTTTCTCCTCCAATAATAAGTAAACATTAAAAAAATTAAAAGAGCTGAAAGATAAACATAAAGTTAGCATCATGATAGATCTAGAGAATATAATGCTAAGCAAAATAAATCAGTTAGAGAAAGACAAATACCTTATGATTTCACTCATTTGTGGAATTTAAGGAACAAAGCAAATGAACAACAACAAAAAAGAGACAAACCACGAAACAGACTTAACTACAGAGAACAAACTGGTGGTTACCAGAGAAGAGGAGGGGTGGGTGGGTGAAACAGGTGAAGGGGATTCAGTGTACACTTATCATGATGAGCACTAACTAATGTGTAGAATTTTTGAATCACACCTGAAACTAATGTAACACTGTAGGTTAACTATACCAGAACTTAAAAAACAAACAATTTGACACCAAAGGAAAACAAAAAGGAAAAGTAACATGATCCAAACTTAGGTGGGAGAGGAAAGAGTGGACAGAAAAATTTGGCATGTGCTAAATTTATCATTTGGAAGGACAGAAATTAATTAATTAATGGGTACTATCTAAAGAGAGGTTATATAAAAGAAAGGTATATGAAACTAATTCTAAGAGTAATCACTAGAATAAAAATATAAACATTCTTAAATATCACAAGTATATACTTACTCCTAACCAATGAAAATATGAGAACTTAGTACAGCTCAACCATTCATTTCTTTCAAGGGAAAGACCCAGAAGTGGCTTGCAGTTCTTTAGCTCAGGGGCCTGCCAGAGTCCAGCTCCCGCAGGTCCAGGGGTCCCCCGAAGGATGACGGTGCAGGCCAAAGAGAAAGTGGGAGAGCCTTGCGTTTTCGTTCTGATCCCCTGACAAGCACGGCTGCCCACCTGGCAGGCGTCTCCATCTTGTCTGGTTCTCAAGGTTTATTTATGGCAAAAGGTACAAGGACAAGAAAGGGCAGTAAATGATTTCCAATAGATAAGTTTTACAATTTTAGCCACAGGCACTCAAGGTGTCATAGACATTTTTACAAAACCTCGGGTCTAGCCTCAAGGAAGCGTCCTTTAACCAAGAGGCAAACAGCATTCTTTAGTAAAGGTCAGTTTTTTTATGAGTAAGGGTCATTAGGCCATTTATAACTCTAAGAGAAAGTTCCCAGAAAGACAAGTTCTCAGGAGATCTGCTTGCTCTCACAGTCCCAAAGATGA
>NC_043702.1:8283563-8289158 GCF_006229205.1 Suricata suricatta
TTTATGAGTTTGGGAAGGGGGAGTTACAGGAATCCAATTATTATTGACAGGTTTATCCAATTACAACATTTAGAGTGTTAACCAATCACAGAGTAGACCCAGGACCCAGGACCCTCACATGGGGTGTAACTAGCCTTAAGCAATAGGCCTGCCCTTAGGAATGTTAAGGGTATTACAAGGGTGGTCCCTCTTGCCTCGGGCAATGTGTGCCCTTCTATCGTCTCAAACCTGCGTCCTTACAATACATTTATTCCCACCTTTTCTTAAACAACTCTTGGGTCAAAGAGGAAGTGTAAACCCAAACTGCAGACTACCTACCAAATAACAATAATGAAAATATTTGCATTGAGAACCTATACAATATCTAATTTAAAAAGCACTAATTTTGGAAAAAATGAAATAAACACATGCACATAGTCAATCTTTTATTGAAGTTCCATATTTGTGAACTCACTCACTTGCTAAATTTTATTTTTAACCCTCAAATCAATGCTTGTGGCCCTTTCAAGGTCATTCATGGGCAGGGGCAGAGCAGTGGCTCCTTGAGTTGCTGATGGCACGTGTTCCAGGGTAAATGGAACAAAGTGATGTTCTGCCTTCTTGCTTCCATTCTCATTCTATACACAAGCGTCCCTTTGTCACTTATTGAGTGCTTTTTGCTGGCGATTTGTTGTTTAAAATTGCCCCCAACTGTAATGCTGCTGTGCTATCTCTTGTTCTTAAGCGAAATGATTGTGATGTGCCTTATGGAGAAAATCTGTGTTAGATAAGCTTCATTCGGGCATGAGTTCTAGTGCTATTGGCCATGAGTTCAAAAGAAGACATCTTTAAATAGAAACACTCATCAGAACACAAAGGTAATGTGTTGATTGGTATACTGTGACCAGAGGCTCACAGAAACTTACCCTGTATTTCCTCTAGAAACAATGGTTAATATTAGATAATTCTGTGTTTAGGGTGACTTTATAGAATATATCTACTCTGAATAATGAAAATTCATTGTTTATGTACATATAGATGGATCTGTATATATGAATATACAATGTATTTTCAGAATCCACGCACTTTTATCATTGTTTGTTATTTCAAACATTATATTTTTCAATCTCAATTTTTATTGGTTTATTTTTATAATTTCTATTTCTTTGTTGATATTTGCTATTTGTGGAGAAATCATTTTCTTACTTTTTACACATGGCTTTATTAAGCATGTTTAAAATCGCTGATTTAAAGTCTTTGTCTAGTAATTCCAGTGTCTGGTCTACCTCATGTACAGTTTCTATTTTTCCTGATCATGGGGTCATACTTCGTTGTGTTTTTATGCATGTCAAGTAATTTTTTCTTAAAGGCCTAATACCTTAAATAATATGTAGTAATCCTGAAGAGCAGATATCCCTCTTTCCTCAAAGTTTGTTTCTATCGCTGTTGGTTTTAGTTGCTTATTTCGTGGGTTTTTTTTTTTTTTTTCTGAACTAGCTCTGTGAAGTCTGTGTATTTTGGCATGCAGCCCCTGAAGTGTCAGCTCGGTTAGTTTAGAGGTCAGCCAATGTCTGGAAAGAGATTTCCCTGAATATCTAAGGCTGATGAGTCTTCCAGTATTCGCTAAGGGGCTACAAACGCCTGTGTTGATGCCTTGATGCATGCCAGGCAGTTTGCAATTCCATCTTAGCTGTCACTTCCTGCTTGGACAGAGCCTCTGGGTTAGAACTGAGGGTTTTCTTAGGTCTTTCCTGAGCTTTAGCATAACCCTGAGCATGTGCACTTCCCTAAACATGTGTGGCCTTCCAGATGGCCAGAGATACTTGGGAGTCTTATATATACATATCTGTCTATCTATCTATCTATCTATCTATCTATCTATATTTATATATTATATATAAAGTATTACATATTTATATGTAATTATACTGTAGCTATATTATACTGTAGCACTATATATTTATATGTGTGTATAATATACAAACTGTCTATGCTTATGTGTATAAAATATATCCTTTTATAACTTTATTTATATAATTTATTATTTATACATGTATATATTATATAAATATATAATAGCTATAGTTTATAGTTATAGATTTACATATTACAAATATTATGCAATTTATATACATATTTATATATTTAATTATATATAAGTGTCCCATTCTACATATAGTTTACTTATAATTTATAGTTTTTATATATTTTCATATATGACACATTCATATTTATATATTATATATAAATTATATATTCTATTTATCTATATAAATACATTTTCATATTATATATTTGTATATAACATGTAATTATATATTTATAAGTAAAATACATAAAAATATACATTTACATACACTTTGGTGTATTATATGTGCGTGTTTTCAGAATCCACCGATTTTTGAACACCTCCACTGCTGTGAGCATAGTCGAGTCAACAGTGCCCTTGCCTAGATCATTATGACAGCCTCCTTACTGATCTCTCATCCTGCCCTCCTAACGTCTATTCTCCATGTGGACCACAGAGCAATCCTTTAAAAACATAACTGAGATTATACCATTCTGTAGCTCAAACCCTCTAATGTCTTTTCCTCTTACTGAGACAAGACTCTGAAGTCTTCACTACGGCCTACGAGGTCTATGGACCTTACCCACTTCCCACTCCCCCCTCTACCTCTCCAGCCAGGGGCCTCCTTGCCACGCCTGCACATCTCAGCCTCAGCTTATGTTTCAGTTTGTCCGTGAGGCTCTAACTGGCCACCCATATGAGATTCATTTTCTGTTTGTGCCAGGCTGTTGCTCAGTAAGTAAGCATCTTGGCTGCAAGCGTTTTCACTACAGACATTTTGCTGTATCACTAATTTGCCATAAGGCAATTTTACTGTAAAAGATAAATCATGAAAAATAAAAGAGGGACATTCATTGAAGAGGATATAATGAAACATGAAAACTGAATAACAAAAGTAAAAACACTTTATTGGGAAATAAAAAAAATGTTTGAATACATTCAAAATGTGTAGTACAGATTCGTGGCAATACTGTACACACAGGTAACTGACTTTATTTTAAGCCCTTTCTTCAGAGTCTTCTGTTCATAGTATTATACACGTTTTTTAGCTTGTTGATTTGTCTCCATGTTCAGCATTATGCTTTTTCTTTTTTTGCTAAAATTTCTTCCATCATTAAGAGAGGTGTCAGTTTCCAAATACTAGGATGCTTAGCTGTAACTGAGCTTTGTAATGTGTTGTGAAAGTTTTCTGCACTGTTCTCGGCATACTGTTACACATCTGTTGAGGTATATTCCAAAATTCTGTGGGAAATGCGGGCTCAAAATGATACTACTGAATAGACCATTATGAGGGCTATGATTTATATAATACAAAAATTTGAGTACTGTGTCAATGAAGAAATGAAGCCAAACTACCATCAGTTCTTTAAAAAATTTTTAAGGCAACATCGCCTTGTAGCTAATTAGTTATGCAGTAAGAGCATTTGCAACAAAGATGTCTACAGCAAAGATGCTTACAATGAAAGTATGAGACACAGTTTCTGTCACTCTATACCTCTACTACTTTATTTTCTCCTCACTTCAGCTGAGGGGAAAAACATTTTATGTAGTGTCAACATCAAGTGCAAAGGTCCTGAGGCAGAAAGTTATTTAGTTTGTTCAAGGAGGCCAGAGTGGTGTGTGAAGATAAGAATGATTTTAGACAAGATTTTAAGAGATAATCAGAGGCATCTAAAATATTTTATATTTATTTGTGTATAGTCTATATCCCCCACTAGAATGTAAGTTCAATGAGTTTTGCTCACTTCTTTGTCCTTATTGAGCAGCTTTGGCAACAGATACTTGTTGAATAAATAAATAAAGAATGTAAAAAGAAAACAGAATACATAAGTAGTGAGGATCATGTTCATGAGTTGGAAGACTCAATATTTTAAAAATGTCAATTCTTTCCAAATTCTTCCTAAGCAACTACAATAACAATTCAATAGGGACACAAAATCTGAGACACTACTGAATACTGAAAAGAACAGAGGGTTGAAGTGGAAGGGGAAGGGGGAAGGGAGGTGATGGTCATGGAGGAGAGCACTTGTGGGGAAGAGCACTGGGTGTTATATGGAAACCAATTTGAAATTCAATAGGATTTTCAAAGGAACTTGACAAGATGCTACCAAAATTTACATGAAAGAGAAAATGTCCAAAATAGCTAAGATAATTTTGAAAAAGAAAAAAGTTGAGAGAAACTTACTCTACCAGGTGTCAATATATTATTAAGTTAACATACTAGAGTGATGCAGAATTAGATAGAGCAATAGATTAGACTAGAAAGCCCCCCCACAAAGCCATATAGGCATATGGCATCTCAAGGCATGCCATATGAGACATTACACGTGGAGAAGCTGGGACAATTGGTTATCCATATTTGGAAAAAAATTACCCCCCCTACCTTATATCACACTAAAAAAAACAGCTCCAAAAGGATTAAAGATCTAAATGAGAAAAGAAATAAGAGTATCTTAACCTGGTATTCCCAAAAGCAGGGCTATGGTTAGGGTTTGAGATAAGTACTTGATTTGTGAAACTGTGTCAAGGATCAAGAGTAGGGAATGAGAAAGAGGGGAAGAGTAGGAGAGAAAGCCAGTGGGGATGGTTACCACTATGTTCAACCGGGTCCTGATCTTGTTCATCTTAGAAATGGAAGTGAAAGTATTTATTCCTGGATCCTGTCCTTATTCCTCAAGATTTTCAATAAAATAGGAAAGGTATGAAAAAATAACATGAAAGGTAGCCTTTGGTTAGGTCCAGATTTTTTTTTTAAATAGTTTGTTGTCAAATTGGTTTCCATGTAACACCCAGTGCTTCTCCCCAAAAGTGCCCCCCAACATGACCATCACCCCCCTCCCTCCCGCCTCCCCCTTCAGTCCATGGTTCCTTTTCAGTATTCAGTAGTCTCCCTTGATCTGTGTCCCTCACTCTCCTCCGCTCTCTTTCCCTCTTCCTTTCCCCCATGGTCCCCTGCCAGGTCTCTCCTGTTAGACCTATGAATGCAAACATATGATATCTATCCTTCTCTTCCTGACTTATTTCGCTTAGCATGACACCCTCGAGGTCCATCCACTTTGCTACAAATGGCCATATTTCATGCTTCCTCATTGCCATGTAGTACTCCATTGTATATATATATACCACATCTTCTTGATCCATTCATCAGTTGATGAACATTTAGGCTCATTCCATGATTTGGCTATTGTAGAAAGTGCCACTATGAACATTGGGGTGCATGTGCTCCTATGCATCAGTATTTCTGTATCCCCTGGGCAAATGCCTAGCAGTGCTATTGCTGGGTCATAGTGGAGTTCTATCAATAGTTTTTTGAGGAGCCTGCATACTGTTTTCCAGAGAGGCTGCACCAGTTTACATTCCCACCAACAGTGTAGGAGGGTGCCCGTCTCTCCACACCCTTGTCACCATCTATAGTCTCTTGATTTGTTCATTTTAGCCACTCTGACTGGCATGAGGTGGTATCTCAGTGTGGTTTTGATTTGTATTTCCCTGATGATGAGTGACACTGAGCATCGTTTCATGTGCCTGTTGGCCATCTGGATGTCCTC
>NC_043702.1:8289258-8296631 GCF_006229205.1 Suricata suricatta
AGGTCTTCTGCCCGTTTCTTCACTGGATCATTCATTTTTCGTGTATGGAGTTTAGTGAGCTCCTTGTATATTTTGGATACTAGCCCTTTATCTGATATGTCATTTGCCACTATCTTTTCCCATTCTATTGGTTGCCTGTTAGTTTTTTTGATTGTTTCCTTTGCCTTGCAGAGGCTTTTTATCTTGATGAGGTCCCAGTAGTTCATTTTTGTTCTTGATTCCCTTGCCTCTGGAGATGTGTCGAGGACGAAATTGCTGGGATTGAGGTCTAGGAGGGTATTTCCTGCTTTTTCCTCAAGGGTTTTTATGGTTTCCTGTCTCACATTCAGATCCTTTATCCATTTCTACCAGACATTTAAAGCAGAGTTAATGCCGATCCTTCTGAAGCTATTCCAAAAATTAGAAATGGGAGGAAGACTACCAGACTCATTCTACGAAGCACATATCACTCTGATTCCTAAGCCAGGCAGAGACCCAACGAAAAAAAAGAGAACTACAGGCCAATATCCTTAATGAATACAGATGTAAAAATACTCAACAAGATACTAGCAAATCGAATTCAACAGGTCAAGATTTCTTAAAACAAGATTGGAAAGTATAATCATACAGAAGAATATAGGTCACACAAAGATTCAATCTTCCATGCATAAAAAAATCTGTGATAAACCAGTGAAAAGATACTATAAAAGAGGCAGGAGAGTATATTTAAAAGATGAAGATCAGGGAAGGCCTCTGAGGAAGAGATTTTTGAGCTGAGGGGAAAAGCATTATATATTAGTGTTTTGGTGTTTTTTTTTTTTTAACAGAAATTGCAAATGTCCTGAGGCAGAAACTTACTCAGTTTGTTCACAGGGGACTCACAAGAGAGTAGCATGTGAGTAAAGAATGGTAAGGGATCGGAGATGATGAGGGATAGCTTGTGTATAGTTTTTCTAGGTTCAGCTGGACACCATTGAACGAGTGTAAGCAATTGAGTGGCAGGCTGTTGAGTGAAGAATGAATTATAGGTGGCAAGAATGAAAGTAGTGGGGTGAATTAGGAGGACTCTGTGGTACTCCATAAGCAAGATAATGGGGTTTCAATGGAGTGGCAAGGCAGATAAAGAATGGACAAATTTGATATATAGTTTTGAGACTTGATAATGACTCCATGTGAGGAGTGGTTAGGAAAAGGGGGGAATCAAGCACACCTTCTCCATTTTTGGTTCAAGCAGGTGAGTAGATGTAGTGCCATTTACTGAGATAAGGATGACTGGAAGTGAGTGACAGGTTTGGGAGTGAAATAAAGAAAATCTGGGTCACCTGGGTGACTCAGTAGGTTAAGTGACAGACTCTTGACTTAAGGCTTAGGTCATGATCTCACTGTTGTGAGATCAAGCCCTGCGTTGGGCTCCATGCTGAGCATGGAGCTTAAGATTCTCTCTCTCTCTCTCTCTCCTCCCCACCATCAAAATTTTAAAAATTTTAATCCAGTGCAGTTTAACATACAGGGTTATACTAGTTTCAGGTGTACAATATAGTGATTCAACAACTTCATATTGGCCATCATATTTTATGTGATATCTGGATCTCTACACTGTATAAACAATTATAAGATTTTTATAGTCAATCAAAAAAATTCTTTTGCATTCTGATTTCCTCACATGCAAGTAAGTAACAAAATGACTACAGATTTCCTATTTAGATTGAAGATTTTGAGGGCCTTTGTCTCATTTAAATTCACTCCAGGTTATATAATGGGGGGGGATGTTCTAAGTAACCAGCAAATTTGTACACCATATAAGACTTTTTTGAAAAGTGTAAGAAAATTCTTATTGGAAGAAGATCAAATAAGATATGAATAAGTGGGTAAAATTTCTGTTCTCCTTAAATTAATCTGTATTTTCAATGCATTTCTTTTTTTTTCCAAGTTTTTATTTAAATTCTAGTTAGTTAACATATATGGTGAAATTGGTTTCAGGTGTATAATTTAATGATTCATCACTTGCATATAACACCCAGTACATTTCTAATCAGAGATTCCAGTGAACTTGGGAAGGAGGTGGGGGGATCTATTTGAGCTGATTTTAAAATTTGCCCCCAGTGAGTTATCAGGATGGTGCTACCTCTGAGCTCTCCTTTTCTGTAGCCCCTTTGATTGCAAAAGAAAATCTAGTATTTAGGGAGGTAATGGCTCTGTGTGATTAAAGTGGCAGTTCAGTTACAGTGTAATAGTGTAGGGAATATTTTTAAATTCCTACCTCACATAAAAGCAAATGGGCAAAGCCCATGGGATTATAGGTATAAACATTGGAAATGGGACAACATTTTGCAACATATATGATGAAGACTTAATGTATATATCAGATAAGCTTTTCTTTTTTTTTTTTTTAATATATTGAGACAAACAGAGCATGAGTGGGGAAGGGTCAGAGAGAGAGGGAGACACAGAATCTGAAGTCAGCTCCAGGCTCTGAGCTGTCAGCACAGAGCCCGACGCGGGGCTTGAACTCAACAAACCATGAGATCGTGACCTGAGCTGAAGTTGGCTGCTTAACCGACGAGCCACCCAGGCACCCCCAGATAAGCTTTTCTACATTCGGCCATGTAAGGAAAGACAAACACCACAGCAGGAAATACTGACATAGTACTCTATGACAAAGACTTCAATGAAGAAGAAAAAAAATGACCAGTAACAAATGAAAAATGCTCAACCACCCTAAAAATGAAAATAGTGCATGCTAAAGCACCAAATAAGACTTTTTATAATTCAACTAAAGTGTTAAATGTTTTTATTGTTTAGGTATGATATATGAATTTTAAAAGGCAAGATGCAATAGAATTACCATATTAAGAGAAATAAAACTATATTCCAAACTGGATTAATACAGGCATAAAAAAATTCTGGGAAGACATATAAGAAACACATTTTAAAATCAGAAAAAAAAGCAACACGAAGATATAGCCATTTTGAAAAAATAGTTACTTTAAAAGACATTCATGTTTTGTCTTATGAAAGGTATAGAAAATAATGATAAGCTTTAGCATAAAGTTCATTTGTAATATAAAAATCAAGAAAATTCTTATTCACTTACTTATTTTCTCATTGTGTTTTTCTGAAGTAGAATTGTTTCCAATATCCATGGTATCTAGAAAGTAACAGGTGGTTGTCAGATAACTGTAATTTAAAAATAAAAATTTACAAACCTTATAGTAATTCATACTGTGGAAGGCTTGAGTTTCTAATGATCTAAGTACTATTTCTGTCTTCCTTCTAAAGGAAACAGACAAGTACTGAATTGATATGTAAGGTCTTCCTTTATTTCTCTGAGACTTTGAAATAACTCTTAATTACTTAAGTACATCAGTTTCCTCTTTAATGAAAAGAGGGATAGCAACTGTTACCCTGTTTAGGCTTAAATTTTTGATAACAATCCAATAAGATCTTATTTACGAAGGTTACTGGGAAATCACCTAATTAGTCAATAACATACAGGAGGGAATCCTTCAAAGCATATGTTGAGTTAAGAATAGTTATCTGGGGCCTTTGTTTCCTGATGGGTAACAGGACCATTTGTCTTCTGAGGATTTTCCAAGGTTGTGACAAAGTGATGCTATTATCTATCAGTGAAGAACACTTGGATTTCTTCATTCCATGGATGAGGGTGGATGTCACTATATAAATTCAGCACTTTAGTATTGATACATTAATAGAGTAAATGAAATACTGCCATTTTTACCAGTGTATTTCTACTACATCATCCATGTAAATCCAGAGGGCCCACCTTGTTAAATATGACTTTATAAGGATTTCCTGCCTCCTTGCCATTCTCAAAAGGCTCACGTCAAGCAAATGCAGAGGATGGGATTCGGGCATGGGTGGATCCCTTCCTTATAAAAGGGGGCTCAGAGTCAAGTGCAGCAGGAAGTGAAAGCTCTGATTTCAGACTCCTGACATCCTGTAGCCCGAGGCCCTGTGACCCTCAACTCCATAACTGATCACTTCATCTTTGTGAGCTGCCTGATGTACTCCTTGAACTCTGATCAACTGCTCCATACCCAGGGTCTGTGGTATCTGTTGAACCACCTTCATCCCAAGACCCTCAGGCAGCCTTACTCATCATGTCAGATGCTTGGTTATTCTCACTCCTGGCTTCTTGACCTCTTGACATGCCTTTTGAAAAACACATGACACAGGAACACTTCTTATTCCCAAGTCCGTGTGGCTCTGCTCCTAAATTATGATTTGTAAAGAGTTTTTATTTGTACCTCCTCTCCCCCAGTGATCCGCTGTTCCCTCACTCCACCTCCAAAAGGTCTTTCCACCCCTGAGATATCTTTGTTTGCCCCCATTGCCTTTGACCTTTCCTTTCTATCTATTTTTTTCACTAGTATCGTTTTCTCTTTGCCCTAAATCTGTATTTTTGTTCTTCCCTTTTTCTTTATGTGCTTTTCCCATCCATTTATTTATAACATTTATTACATACTTTTGTATTTACTTTTTGTGATATTATTAAAATAGTTTTTGTAAATATTCTGTATAACACTATAATAAGGTAAATTCTGCCAGACAAATTTCCAAATGTTGGAATATAGGAAGTGAACTTTTTTTTTCACTGATTCAATAAGTTTGCAAAGCCTCATTCAGATGCCAGGTACTGAGATGAGTGCTGATAACAACTCAGGCACAAGACTACTGAAACAGCAGTGGCTGTCAGTCCTCTGAGCAACCAGAGAATTGACACAGAAATAAATGAGTGAACATATTGAAATGTGAAGAAGCATGTGCAAAGGTCTAGATCAAGCAAATGTGAGTAACCACAAGGAGTTTAGTATGTATGAGTACGAAGTGAAAAAATAAAGGTCAATGATGAGGATGGAGAAATAAGCAGAAGCCCTGAGTTAAGTGACTTTGGAGTTCACCTGAAGGAGAACTAAATCAATCCTAAAGGAAATGAAAGGACATTAGATGCAGTTTTGAAAGATCAATTTAGCTAAATCACTTAGAATACATTTGGTGGGAACAAGACTAGAACAGGACCCTGTAGACCTAGTTCAAGGGAGAAGTGATATAAATGTGAATTAGAGTATTAGCACTGAGAATGAAGATGAAAGAACAGGTTAGGGACATTTAAAAGGAAAAACATTCCATGCTCATGGATTGGAAGAATAAACATTGTGAAAATGTCATTACTACCCAAAGCAATCTACACATTCAATGCAATCCCCATCAAAATTGCACCAGTGTTCTTCTCAAAGCTAGAACAAGCTATCCTCAGATTCATATGGAACCACAAAAGACCCCAAATAGCCAAAGTAATATTGAAGAAGAAAACCAAAATGGGAGGCATCACAATTCCAGACTTTAGTCTCTACTACAAAGCTGTCATCATCAAGACAGTATGGTATTGGCACAAAAAACAGACACACGGACCAATGGAATATAATAGAGAACCCAGAACTGGACCCACAAATGTATGGCCAATTAATCTTTGAAAAAGCAGGAAAGTGTATCCAATGGAAAAAAGACAGCCTCTTTAGTAGGTGGTTCTGGGAGAACTGGACAGCAACATGCAGAAAATGAAACTAGACCACTTTCTTACACCATACACAAACATAAACTCAAAATGGCTGAAGGACCTGAATGTGAGAAAGGAAACCATCAAAACCCTGGAGGAGAAAGTAGGAAACAACTTCCTTGACCTCAACCGCAGCAATTTCCTACTCAACACATCCCCAAAGGCAAGGGAAATGAAAGCAAAAATGAACTATTGGGACTTCATCAAGATAAAAATCTTCTGCACTCCAAAGGAAACAATCAAGAAAACTAATAGGCAACCAATAGAGTGGGAAAAGATAGTGGCAAATGACATATCAGATAAAGGGCTAGTATCCAAACTCTACAAGGAACTCACCAACCTCCACACCCACAAAACAAATAACCCAGTGAAGAAATGGGCAGAAAACATGAGCAGACACTTCTCCCAAGAGAACATCCAGATGGCCAACAGGCACATGAAATGATGGTCAGCATCACTCATCATCAGGGAAATACAAATCAAAACCACACTGAGATACCACCTCATGCCATTCAGAGTGGCTAAAATGAACAAATCAAGAGACTATAGATGGTGCAAGGGTGTGGAGAGACGGGCACCCTCCTACACTGTTGGTGGCAATGTAAACTGGTGCAGCCTCTCTGGAAAACAGTATGGAGGTTCCTCAAAAAACCATCAGTAGAACTCCCCTATGACCCAGGAATAGCACTGCTAGGGATTTACCCAAGGGATACAGAAATGCTGATGCATAGGAGCACATGTACCCCAATGTTCACAGCGGCACTTTCTACAATAGCCAAAACATGGAAAGAGCCTAAATGTCCATCACCTGATGAATGGATCAAGAAGATGTGGTATATATTCACAAGGGAGTACTACATGGCAATGAGAAAGAATGAAATATGGCCATTTGTAGGAAAGTGGATGGATCTCGAGGATGTCAAGCTAAGCAAAATGTCAGGCGGAGGACAGATACCATATGTTTGCATGCATAGGTCTAACAGGAGAACAGGAGAAACTTAGTGGAGGACCATGGGGAGGGGAAGAGGGAAAGAGAGTTGGGGAGAGAGAGGGATGCAAAACCTGAGAGACTATTGAACACTGAAAACAAACCGAGGGTTGAAAGGGGAAGGAGAGGGGGAAAAGAGTTGGTGATCATGTTGGGGGGCACTTGCGGGGAGAAGCACTGGGTGTTATATGGAAACCAATTTGACAATAAACTATTAAAAAAATAAAATAAAAGGAAAAATGGATACAGTTAGGTTATAGATGTGGTGTATCAATTGAGGAGACAACAGTCTCATGGATAATTTTGAGAATTTCAGTGTGAAACAATGGGACAATCAACAGTGTGTTTTAGAGATAGAGAACACTGGAGGAGAAAGCGCTTAGTTTTGGAAGTGTTGAGTTTGAAGGTTTTGAAAGACCCCTAAAATAGAGAAGGCTAAGACCTTCAGGACCTTGGACAGAAGTCAGTCTGCCCATTTGGATGAGTGAGTTTAGATGCTTTGAAGACAGGGCTAGGCTGGATATGTATGCTTAGGAATGGTTAAATTGTGGTTGGTGATTGAAACCATAGGAGTGGATGAAATGCCTGGGCGAGGTATCTTGTAATCTGTGTGAGTTACA
Source organism: Suricata suricatta (assembly GCF_006229205.1). Classification (NCBI taxonomy): domain Eukaryota; kingdom Metazoa; phylum Chordata; class Mammalia; order Carnivora; family Herpestidae; genus Suricata; species Suricata suricatta. The sequence goes on from NC_043702.1 coordinate 8,296,424, forward strand.
GGGGACACTGATACCTGGGCACGCCTTGGCTTGAAACTCACTGCTGCTGTGAGCCACTCTTTGTGCCAACATTGCTTTTGTCTTGTGGCCATTTCGGACCCCACAATTTCTCTACCTCATTTCTCTTCCTTTTACATTCTGCCATTTTTCTCTCATCTTTTAACTTTTTTCTACATGGTTCTCTATGTGCATCCCTTTTCTCCTCTCC
>NC_043702.1:8296731-8305848 GCF_006229205.1 Suricata suricatta
TATATATATATATATTTTTTTTTTTTTTTTACCTATATTCAGCTTCATGTCACAGATTGCTACTTTCATCATCATCACCAAATGCCTACTCTTTTGACACTGACCACACTGTTGACCATTATTACTTTCACCAGTTCCCTGCAGCCTTTCTATGTTGCAAGACTCAGTCAGTCATGGACTTTATTACCATGTTTCTGGTGCAACTTCTGAGAAGTATCTGGAAAATAATCACTCTTCTCCCTCCAAAACTCCCCAATCTGGTGATATTTGGATTCCATGTCCACTTGAAAAAAACTTGAAGCTTACTCTGTCAGATGTCTTTCCATTTGGAGACCCCAGACTATGTTTTCCATGCTACCTACTTACATTATCCACTCAATGTTACCTCCCTCCATTCAGGAACACTGCTCGTCTTTCTCTTTTGGCTTCCTCAAGCCTGTTAAAAGCAGTCCAGATCTGTGTATGGAAGTCTGTATGCATGAATGTGTACATTTGTGTTTGTGTGTACATGTTATGTTTTGGGGGAGAGGTGAGGTAAAGAAAGGAGAGCTTTTCCTCTGTGCAGACAGGAAAACAAAGATAATTCATAATTAATATCATAACTAGCTTCTCCATCAGATGCTTATAGGTTGGCATCTCTTCTGACTCTCTTCCTCTATTCATCTGAAGAGCTTTGAATTCACAGGGCACTGAAGAGAAAGACAGACTATAGACAGTGACATCGATGTGGTCATGTTCATCTATGTTCACTGCTCAGATGAGTTGAGAAAACACCCAATGACCTACTCCAATGACCACACCTTATATCCAACAAAGATTTTCTCTGTCACCTTTTCTACCTGGACACACCTCATTCTCTTCCTTATTTCTCAAATTTCTGACCATTTTCGTGCCTTATGCATTTCTATCTCCATCACTTGATTCTGTGAGCTTCTCTCCTTGATTTCTCTTGTTCTCTGTGCTGTTTTCTGTCCTTTCATCAATAATGTTCTTCATCTCGATTCCTTTTTATTTCTCTATTAACCATTTTGTTCTTCCCTTCTAGGTATCCTACCATCTGTTTTTCTTTATGATTTTCATTTCACCTATTATCTATCTATTTATCTATCTACCTATCATCTATCATCCATATAGTTGTTAAATAAGTTTTCTTGCATCAGGCACTGTTACATTATGCTGATACTGTATATCAGTTCCCTTATACCTTCATTTTAGACTTTGATCAAGGGATACAGCTCTTATATTCCTGCCTGTTACATACAGAAGTTACATTTTTTTGACCTTTATACATTTGTATGTATATTTCCTTATCCCAAAATGCAGATGACAAGAATTAGCCTGCCTAAGTCTTAAGGATATTGTGATGACCAAAGTAAGATCTTATTTGTCAAAGTACTTTAAAATAACACAATATAATCAAATTACAATATAATGGAAGTCTGTCAAACACTATACTAAAGTTTGAAAGTTGTTGTTCTGAAGCTTTATTTCTGTCTATAATTACATAGCAGGACCAGTTGTCTTTTAAGGCTTTTACAATTACAAATGACATCAGTGTCAATTAATATATCACTATAGAAGTCTAAGATGTTAGTGTTAGTAGGCATAACAGTAGGTATTAAAAAAGATACCACCATTTTGCGATTCGTTTCTTCTACAAGAGGAATATATAATTACATACATTTATTCAATAGGACTCATCCTCTTAAGCATGAATTTATAATAATGTCCTGTCTCCTTCTATTTTCTAAAATGCTGAAAAAGAGTTCTCAGGATTAACTGGATACAGGTCTTCAAGGTGCACAGAATAAAATGCATCAGGAAACAGTAGCTTTTAATTCCTGACATTCTGCAGGCAAGGCTTGGCATCCTAATCTTCTTTACCTGACCCACTTCTTAGGTCTGAGCTAGAAGATTCCTTAGGTTCTTCCGCATGACTCAATTCTGGAGAGTTATCACTGCTGACCCCTGCAAAAAGAAATATAATGCCTTAGCAGTCTCAGTCTGTGTCCTAGAAACCAATTCAGCACCAAATTCTTTAAAAGGAAAATTGGAAAGGGAAGCTCATGTAGGAGGAGCAGGAGTCTTCCAACTGCCAGGCTACCCTGTGGCTCCATCTGACCTGTTAGCTAAGGTTGCGCCAGGAACCATCACCAGGGCTGGGCTGGAGGAAAACTTTGCCATTTGTCATCAGTCTTACCCTCTCCACTTGTTGTTATATACTTCTTCAAGTTCCATTGCATATCCAGGGAGTCTGTGGAAGCAACATTTTCAAGATGTCAGTGTCTTCATCAGCTGGGCCCTTAATAATCATGTGGAGCAGAATACCCCTCCACCTTAGGAACTACTTTATCCTATTGAGGCGAATGAAGAATATACTTCTATTTTATTTGTGCCACTGAACTATTTGAGGCTACATGTTGTATCAATTAACCAATCCCTTCTAATTCAAAATGTATAACATGAATCAAATTACCAACAAACTCATTTTTTTAAAAGAATATAACAAAACTTTTGAGCAGTTTTAGTAGTAAAGAAAAATATTTGTTACATCAAGTAATTGCTCTTACGTCTTTTCCTATTGTTTAACCTCCAAATAGATCTGTTTCCAATATCCACAGGATCTAAAAAGTAAAGGAAAACACAACCAGTAATCGACAACTAAAAGTTGTAAAACTTATGACTAATTGCATTGTAGACATATTTGGATTAGAAAGATACTATGATGACCATTTCTGTCTCTTCGCATGTAAAGGGAAAAGATCACTAGTAAATAAAGCCAAGAACCACAATTCTTTGGCCCCAATTACAAAATCAGAGCAGTTTTGAAAATCTGTATTTTCCCTATAGGTTCACAGCTAACTACCTTGGCAGTGAATCTGGTCTTGAGTTGTCATGAGTCCATGTAAAAACTTCATTTCTCGTACTTGGTATTAATTCACAAAGTTTGTTGCAGGAACATTAAAATAGTATATTTGAGAATGGGATTCTGTCCCAGACCCTCTTGCTTATGTTTTTTTGTACTATACAGGATATAAACCACATTGTCTTTCTGAAAAAAAGATTATTATTTTATGTCTGGCTTCAAACGTTTGAATAAAAGATGTTTGGTAGGAGTCCAGGCTGCTCTGTCTCTTCTGGTAACTTTCCATATGTGATGTATAAAAGATTCTTAAATGCTCATGTGTTAGAGTTTCCCCTAGGAGGAGAGAACAACAGTTATCTGGCCTACCTCTAAGTTGTTATAAACATAAAAGGACATCTTATCAGGGAACATATTTTCAAATATCATTAGATAGGCCAATGTCAGATTGGGGTCATGCATCAGAAGCTATAAATTGAATTTGATGGTAATACGCAGAAGTTTTTCCTTCTGTTTAGTTTCAGCATCTATGATCAGACTCTTCTGCGTTTTGAGCAAGTTTGTGACAAAATCAAGCAATGGCAGACATACCACTTTCTCTACAGAATAGGAGTGAGCAGGGGTGGATCACTACATAATTCAAAGCATTCGGGTCAATAAATCTGAGATCATGTAGTGCACTGCCATTCAACTAGAGTCATCTTGTTGAACTTGAATTTATAGTGATTTCTCGCTGCATTATTCAAAATGGCTAGAGGTGATAAATGCAGGGAATGGGGGAATAGACTGTGAAGTGTGCCCCGAGTAAAATGCCCAGGAAACAATAACTCTGAACTCAGATTCTTCAAGTCTGGAGGTTCAGTAATGGCAGTCCTTACCCTCCTCATCAGAACGACTTCTTATTGCTGAGGTTAAGACTCTCGGGGGTTCTTCTTCCTCACTGGACTCTGAAGAGTCATTAAATCTGTTCACTGCAAAAGGAGCAAATTTCCTTGAAAGTCTCAGTGTATGACAAAGGAACCAAGAGGGGAAAACGTGAGAAGTTCTAAACACCCAGATCAAGAATATCCCCATGTATGGTATCGAAGAGGGCAGATCTCCCACTTGGCTGCTTCCTGAATCCCACTTGAAACAGGGTCCCACACCACCCCCATCTAAAACTTCATGGAATTTTTACTTGAAAAAAAATTAATTGTATTGTGTTTGAGTCCTTGAATTCTTTGGGTTTATTTGTTATGATTATTAGCCTAAATAACTTATACAAAAGTTAAAATACAAACCATCTTAAAATAAAGCAACTCTATATTTTACTTTGAAGGATATAGCGAAGAATTAGAATGAATCTTTTGTAGAAAATGCGACTCTTATTTGCCCTTACCTACATTCCAAACTCTTTTCTTGGGTGTAGGAGATTTTCTGATACCACTGGGCTCTAAGGTAAAGGGGAGGAAATAATTATTTGTATGCAAGAGACTACAAATTCTGTGGCAACTCAGTGGGCTTGCAATCATAATAATGTTTTGATGATCATTTTCTTCACTTTCCCTCAACTGAATCCAGTTCTGGTGGCCTGGGGTCATAATGCTGAGTTCCTGATTAGCTTTTGTTTTCACTCTCCATGTGAATTTGTAAATGGCCTTTAAAAATTACAGCTGCAGTTTCCTGATCTGTAAAGCTAGGATAACCTGGTTACCCTATATTCCTGTTAAGGTTTTTATAAAAACAAAATGAAGCTTAGATTACAAAAACCCTTTATAAATCACAATGTAAGCCAATGGTTTAAGTAATTTATGTTTGAGAATAGCTGACCAGAGGCCATTTCCCTATCAATAATTAAATAGCAGCACAAATTATTCTTTGAAGATTTTCTGTATTGGGGACTAAAGACAATATTATGAACAAATAGAGGAACACCATGCTTACCTGATTGGCTAGAATCTAAAGCATTTTGGTAGAGAATAAGTACATCAATCCTTTAGCATTAATACATATAATAGTGTGTAGTAAAAAAGTTTGTCATTTTACCAACATATTTTTGCTGCATTTTCTATATATCAATCAAATGGGCTGGTACAGTTAAACAAGAATTGATAATGCCTTCTTGTCTCCTTCCACTTCCCGAAAAGTTCAGAGAAATTAAATGCAGAAAATAGTCTCCTAGAAGTAATAGAACTAAGGCTTATGGGGCATACTTGAAATGAGATTCACCAAGAAAACAGAGCTTTGGATTTAGACTCTGAGTATTTGTTGCCTAGAGTTGCAATCCTAATATTCTTACCTGGTGTGATCTGAGGTCGTGAGCAGGTGGCTTCTTGGTACTCTCTTCCCTTCCTTGATTCTAATGAGTCTAGGTTATCAGTCACTGCACAAAAAAATAGGAATCTTAAGGTGTCCCAGTGTATGACCAAGAAACTGAAATATCAGCAAGAAATATCCTCATAAGAAAACTTAGAAAAATCTTGAAAACCCATGCATATCATGGCCTGCAAAGGTGATACCTTGCTTGGTCTGTCCTTTTTTTTTTTTTAATGTTTATTTAATTTTGAGGGAGAGAGAGACAGAGTGCAAATGGAGAGGGGCAGAGAGAGAGGGAGACACAGAATCTGAAGCAGGCTCCAGGCTCCGCACCATCAGCATAGAGCCAGACACGGGGCTTGAACCCACAGACTGTGAGATCATGACCTGAGCTGAAGTTGGACACTTAACCAACTGAGCCATCCAGGTGCCCTGCTTGGGTTTTCCTTCTAAGCCACCTGACTTGTACAATAGTTATCCTCCATCCTCTATCCTCAGAGACAAGGAGCAACTTTGCAGTGTTTGAACCTTACCTTCCTACACTCTCCCTCTTCTACTGTCACTTCACACTTCCTTCATCTTTGCTCTTTCTTCCATAAGGAGCCCATAGAAATCTAGTGTTGATAATGGCAAGCTTCCTCTACTCCTTGCCAACCTGGGGCTATGAGGAAATTTGCGAGACTGAGAAATAATCTCTGTGTCCATATCATAGATATATTTTGCAATTGCCTTTAAGAACAGTTCGCTAACCTAAGACCAAAGCTAAAATGTGCACTTTTTAAAATTTGAGGGGAGGAGCCAAGATGGCAGAGAGGAAGGGAGCTCTGTAAACTTCGTCCACCCCATCTATCGAACTGAGAAGGACATTACTCTTATCTGCAAGAGTGGAAGGAGAAAATACAGACTCCAGAAAGAAGACAACTTCAAAGATGCCTGAGTGAATGAATGCGAACTGGGGAGATTGGGAAACGGGCCAGCCTGAGAAGGGCAGGGGAGGTAGGAGCCACAGCCCAACACAAGGAAAGATGGCGGAGCCCTTGAGAGACAAAAGGAAGAGAAAGAGAAACTGAACACGCTGATAGTACTGTCTCTAGAGAAGAGATAAAGAACGTTTAACCCTGCATGTAGAGAAAAACTCTCACTCCATATATAACCACTGGGCAGCGCAAATCCTGAACCCAGGTGGCACAAGGGAAAAAACAGCCTCCACCCCTACGCGATCCCGGCAGGGAGTTGGCAGAGGAGGCGGCAGGGGCGCGCGCACCTCATTTCCACAGCGCAACTTGCCTTTGGTATTGGCTGCACGAATCCTGAATCCCAGTGCCAACAGGGAAAAAAATAGCCCCCACCCCCAGGCGATCCCAGCACAGAGTTGGCAGAGGAGGCGGCAGGGGCACGTGCTTCAGCTGTGGCTGTGGGAGCCCGTACCTCATTACAGGCAGTGCCCTGCACCTCAGGCAGCAACAGCGCAAATCCTGGCTGGCGCCAAGAGAAACTGCTCCCTCCCCCTATGTAATCTCGGCTGGAAGTTGGCAGCAGCAGCGGCGGGGGTGCACACTTCACCTCCTGCAGTGTACTTCGCTTCCTGCAGTGGCAGTGCAAATCACTGCCTGTGCCAAGGGAAACTGCTCCTGCCCACTACGAGACCTTGGCTAAGCAACCAGCCATCAAAGCAAGTACATCTCATCTGTGGTAGCATAAAAGTGCATGGACTAAGAATTTGAAGTGAGGCAGGCCTGGAAAATACACCTTGGCTCAGCTACAGCATAAGGAGATTGGACTCATAAAAGTGGCCTGCAGCGCTTAGTTCCAGTGGAGTTTGAGGTGCCGCCATTCATCTCTTCGCAACCACCAAGGTGGAGCCTCTGAGAACAGCCCCCAGGACCTAGTACACCAAACCATGCCTATCCATGAGAGAGAGCTGCTGCTTTTTTTGTACTTATTTATTACCATTATTATCTTTTTTACTTAAAATTTTTTTTTAATTTTTACTATTTTCCTTTTTCCTTTCTCCCTCTTTTTTTCTCTTGCCATCCAGATATATTCTCCCTTATTTCCTCCTTATCTCTCCCCTCGACTGGTTATACACTTTTAGACTGTCCATTGTCCTTTGTCGTCTCTGCCCCCCTTTATTTTTTACTTCTCTTCTTTTCTTCTCTCTCCCTTTTCTTTTCTTCCTTTCCCCCTTTTAATTTGTTTGTTTGATTTGTCTGTGCATTTGTTCGCTTCTGTTCCCTCTGTGTTTGTCTGTCTGTTTTCCTTTTCAGGGCTACCCCAAGAAATAAGCCAAAGTACGCATGACGACAAGTCCCAAATATCGCTGAGTAGGGAAATAAAATAATCAAAGGCACAACAAGATAAACTGAGACACACCATTAAAAGAACATTTCCTGAAATGACAAGCCCTGGACAGTCAATAAGCCTCCTTTAACAGAACAATACTAACAGGGGCACAGTGCACAACGAGCTTTTTAAAACTGACAACACACAGAAAACTAGCCAAAATGACAAAATGAAAGAACTCTTCCCTGAAGAACCTCCAGGAAGAAGTCACAGCCACAGAACTGCTCAAAAGAAATCTAACCAACATAACTGACCAAGAATTTAGAACAATTATCATAAAATTAATTGCTGGGCTTGAAAAAGCATACAAGCTGTCAGAGAAGATATTGATACAAAGACTAGGAACCTTCAAAATAGCAATGATGTGTTAAAAAAAAGGCTATAAATAAGGAGAATAATAAGATGGAGGCAGCAAATGCACGGATTGAAGAAGCAGAGAGGAGAATAGGTGAATTAGAAGACACGGTTATAGCAAAAGAAGAAGCCGAGAAAAAGGGAGAGAGATTGATACAGGAGCATGAAAGGAGAATCAGAGACCTGAGTGATAGAATCAAATGGAACAATATCCGTATCAGAGGAGTTCCTGAAGATGAAGAAAGAGAAAAAGGTCCTGAAGAGGTGCTGGACCAAATTATACACAAAAATTTCTTCAATCTAGGGAAAGAGAAAAACATTGAAATTCAAGAGACATACTGAATTCCCCTAGACATAACATAAACTGCCCTTCAGCACGACATATCATAGTGACCTGGCAAAAGATAAAGATAAAGAGAGAATTCTGAAAGCAGCTAGGGAGAAAGGGGCCTTAACATACAAAGGGAAACCTATCAGAGTGGTTATAGACCTATCTACTGAAACTTGGCACACCAGAAAGGAATGGCAGGAAATCTTCAAGTGATGAACAGGAAAAATATGCAGCCAAGAATTCTTTGTCCAGCAAGCCTGTCATTCAAAATAGGACAGATAAATTTTTCCCAAATAAACAAACGTTGAGAGAATTCATCACCACCAAACCAGCCCTACAAGAAATCCTAAGAGGGACTCTATGAGGGAAACGTAGCAAGGAATATAAGGTACCAGAGACATCACTACAAACATGCACTCTATAGGGAATACAATTAATCTAAACCCACATTTTTCTTTCTTTCTTTCGTTTTCAGTATTCTTTTTTTTAATAATAGTTTATTGTCAAATTAGTTTCCATATAACACCCAGTGCTTCTCCCCACAAGTGCCCCCCACCATGACCATCACCCCCTCCCCCCTCCCCTTCCCCCTTCAGTCCATGGTTCCTTTTCAGTATTCAGTAGTCTCCCTTGATCTGTGTCCCTCACTCTTCCCCGCTCACTTTCCCTCTTCCTCTCCCCATGGTCCCCTGCCAGGTCTCTCCTGTTAGACCTATGCATGCAAACATATGGTATCTATACTTCTCTGCCTGACTTACTTCGCTTAGCATGACACCCTCATGGTCCATCCACTTTCCTACAAATGGTCATATATCATTCTTTCTCATTGCCATGTAGTACTCCATTGAGTATATATACCACATCTTCTTGATCCATTCATCAGTTGATGGACATTTAGGCTCTTTCCATGATTTGGCTATTGTAGAAAGTG
>NC_043702.1:8305948-8326594 GCF_006229205.1 Suricata suricatta
TTTTGATTTGAATTTCTCTGATGATGAGTGACACTGAGCATCGTTTCATGTGCCTGTTGGCCATCTGGATGTCCTCTTTGGAGAAGTGTCTATTTAGGTCTTCTGCCCATTTCTTCACTGGATCATTCATTTTTCATGTATGGAGTTTAGTGAGCTCCTTGTATATTTTGGATACTAGCCCTTTATCTGATATGCCATTTGCCACTATCTTTTCCCATTCTGTTGGTTGCCTACTATTTTTTTTGATTGTTTCCTTTGCCTTGCAGAAGCTTTTTATCTTGATGAGGTCCCAGTAGTTCATTTTTGTTCTTGATTCCCTTGCCTCTGGGGATGTGTCGAGGATGAAATTGCTGGGATTGAGGTCTAGGAGGCTATTTCCTGCTTTTTCCTCAAGGGTTTTTATGTAAACCCACATTTTTCATTAATAACACTGAATGTCAATGGAATGACTGCTCCAGTCAAATGATACAGGGTAGCAGAATGGATCAAAAACCAAAATCCATCTGTTTGCTGTCTACAAGAAACTCACCTTAGACCTGAAGACACCTCCAGATTGAAAGTAAGGGGATAGAGAAATATCTACCATGCATGCAACTGGACGCCAAAAGAAAGCCAGGGTAGAAATACTTATATTGGACAAACTGGACTTTAAAGTAAAGGCAGTAACAAAAGATGAAGAAGGACATTATTTAATAATTACAGGGTCTCTCCATCAGGAAGAACTAACAATTATAAACATCTTTGCCCCAAATTCGGAAGTGCCCAAATACATAAAACAATTAATCACAGAAAGAAACAATCTTATTGATAAGAATGAGCTAATTGCAGGGGACGTTAATACTCTGTTGACAGCAATGGATAGATCAACCAGACAGAAAATCACTAAAGAAACAATGGACCTGAACGACACATTGGAACAGATGGAACTGATAAATATATTTAGAACTCTGCATCCTGATGTTAGAAATTCACCTTCTTCTCGAGTGCATATGGCACATTCTCCAAAATAGATCACATACTGGGGCATAAGGCAGCCCTCCATAAATATAAACGAATAGAGATCATACAATGCACACTTTCAGATCACAATACTATGAAACTTGAAATTAACCCCAGGAAAAAGCCTGGAAAACCTCCAAAATTGTGGAGGTTAAAAACCACACTACTAAAGAATGATTGGGCTAATCAGGCAATTAGAGGGGAAATCAAAAAATGTTTAAAAAGAAATGAAAATGAAAATACAGCAATCCAAAATCTCTGGGATGCAGCAAAGGCAGTGCTAAGAGGAAAGTATATTGCGATCCAGGCCTATTTCAACAAACTAGAAGAAGTGCAAATTCAAAATCTAACAGAGCACCTACTGGAACTAGAAAGGGAGCAGCAAGAGCACCTCAAATCCAGCAGAAGAAAAGAAATAATAAAGAGCAGGGCAGAAATAAACAATATAGAATCAAAAAGAAAACAGTTGAGCAGATCAATGAAACCAAGAGTTGGTTCTTTGAAAAAATAAACAAAATTGACAAGCCTCTAGTGAGGCTCCTTAGAAAGAAAAGAGAGAGCACCCAGATAGACAAAATCATGAATGAAAATGGATCTATTACAATCAATCCCTTAGAATAACAAGCAATCATCAGAGATTACTATGAAATATTATATGCCAACAAACTGGACAACACAGAAGCAATGGACAAGTTCCTAAATGCACATACACTACCAAAATTCAAATGGGAAGAAATAGAAAGCATGAATAGACTGATAACCAGTGAAGAAATTGAATCCATTATCAAAAATCTCCCAATGAATAAGAGTCCAGGGCCAGATGGCTTCCCAGGGGAATTCTACCAGACATTTAAAGTGGAGCTCATACCCATTCTTCTCAAACTATTCCAAAAAATAGAAATAGAAGGACAACTTCCAAACTCACTCTACGAAGCCAGCATCATGTTGATACCCAAGTCAGACAGAGACCCAGGAAAAAAAGAGAACTACAGACCAATATCCTTAATGAATACAGATGCAAAAATACACAACAAGATACTGGCAGATCGAATTCAACAGCATATAAAAAGAATTATCCATCATGATCAAGTGGGATTCATTCCTGGGCTACAGGGCTGGTTCAATATTCACAAATCCATCAATGTGATACATCACATTAACAAAAGAAAAGATAAAAATCATATGATCCTGTAGATAGATGCAGAAAAAGCATTTGACAAAACACAGCACCCTTTCTTAATAAAAAACCCTTGAGAAAGTCGGAATAGAAGGAACTTACCTAAACATTATAAAAGCAGTTTATGAAAAGCCCACAGCTAATATCATCCTCAATGGGGAAAAACTGAGAGCTTTCCCCTGAGATCAGGAACACAAGAGGGATGTCCACTCTCACCACTGTTGTTTAACATAGTTCTGGAAGTCTTAGCATCATCAATCAGACAACAAAAGGAAATAAAAGGCATCAGAATTGGCAAAGAAGAGGTCAAACTTTCACTTTTCGCAGATGACATGATACTCTACATTGAAAACCCAATCAACTGTATCAGAAACCTCCTACAACTAATCAATGAATTCAGTAAAGTTGCAGGGTGCAAAAGCAATGTACAGAAATCAGTTGCATTTCTATACACCAATAATGAAGCAGTGGAAAGAGAAATCAAGAAACTGATCCCGTTCACAATTGAATGAAAAAACATAAAATACCTAGGAGTAAACCTAATCAAGGATGTAAAAGACCTATATGATGAAAACTATAGAAAACTTATGAAAGAGATCGAAGAAGACACCAATAAATGGAAAAACCTTCCATGCTTATAGATCGGAAGAATAAACATTGTGAAACGTCATTACTACCCAAAGCAATCTACACAATCAATGCAATCCCCATCAAAATTGCACCAACGTGCTTCTCAAAGCTAGAACAAGCTATCCTCAAATTCATATGGAACCACAAAAGACCCCGATTAGCCAAAGTTATATTGAAGAAGAAAACCAAAACGGGAGGCATCACAATCCCAGACTTTAGCCTCTACTACAAAGCTGTGATCATCAAAACAGTATGGTATTGGCACAAAAACAGACACATAGACCAATGAAATAGAATAGAGAACCCAGAACTGGGCCCACAAATATGGCCAATTAATTTTTGACAAGGTAGGAAAGAGTATCCGATGGAAAAAAGACAGCCTCTTTACCAGGTGGTGCTGGGAGAACTGGACAGCAACATGTAGAAGAATGAAACTAGATCACTCTCTTACATCACACACAAAAATAAACTCAAAATGGCTGAAGGACCTGAATGTGAGACAGGAAACCATCACAACCCTCGAGGAGAAAGTAGGAAACAACCTCCTTGATCTCAACCGCAGCAATTTCCTACTCAACACATCCCCAAAGGCAGGGAAATGAAAGCAAAAATGACCTATTGGGACCTCATCAAGATAAAAAGCTTCTGCACTGCAAAGGATGCAATCAAGAAAACTAATAGGCAACCAATGGAATGGCAAAAGATAGTTGCAAATGACATATCAGATAAAGGGCTAGTATCCAAAACCTACAAGGAACTCACCAAACTCCACACCAAAAAACAAATAACCCAGTGAAGAAATGAGCAGAAGACATGAACAGACACTTCTCCAAAGAGGACATCCAGATGGCCAACAGGCACATGAAATGATGCTCAACATCACTCATCATCAGGAAAATACAAATCAAAACCACACTGAGATACCACCTCACACCAGTCAGAGTGGTTAAAATGAACAAATCTAGAGACTAGATGCTGGTGAGGGTGAGGAGAGACGGGCACCTTCCTACACTGTTGGTGGGAATGTAAACTGGTGCGGCCGCTCTGGAAAACAGGGTGGAGGTTTCTCAAAAAACCATCAATAGAATTCCCCTATGACCCGGCAATAGCACTGCTAGGGATTTACCCAAGGGATACAGAAGTGCTGATGCATAGGGGAACATGTACCCCAATGTTCATATCAGCACTGTCAATAATAGCCAAAATCATGGAAAAAGCCTAAATGTCCATCATCTGATGAGTCGATCGAGAAGAAGTGGTATATATATCCACAAGGGAGTATTACATGGCAATGAGAAAGAATGAAATATGGCCATTTGTAGCAAAGTGGATGGACCTCGAGGGTGTCATGCTAAGCAAAATTAAGTTTGGTGGAGAGGGACAGATATCATATGTTTGCACTCATAGGTCTAACAGGAGAACAGGATAAACCTAATGGAGGGCCATGGGGAGGGGAAGGGGGAAAGATAGTTGGGGAGAGAGAGGGACGCAAAACTTGACAGACTATTGAATTCTGAAAATGAACCGAGGGTTGAAGGGGGAGGGAGAGGGGGAAAAGAAGTGGTGGTAATGGAGGAGGGCACTTGTGGGGAAGAGCACTGGGTGTTGTATGGAAACCAAGTTGACAATAAACTATTATTTTTTAAAAATTGAAGGAAATGCACATTTTACTTTGATAGATATAGTGAGCAATGAAAATGAACATATCATTTAATTATTGTTCTTTTGTTATATCACAACCATGTAACATTTTTATTTGTTCGTAGGTATTTTCCAATTATGTTTTCCCAAATAGGCATGTTTCTAATATCCTCTGGGTCTAGAAAGTAGAAAGGGAAAATGAATCACCAATCTGTGCACTAAAGAGCTGCAAATCTTAGGACAGCTTCTGCTACCCATGGAATTGAGGAAACACAACATTTTGATAATTTTTTTTAGCTGTGTTTTACAAAACAAAAATGCAAGAATCCAGGATGCTAGTCTTGTTGGTCCCTTTAATTCTCCATGAGACTTTGTAGAAGACCTCGATGTGACTGTGTTTTCTCTAAAAATAAGGATATCGATGTCTAGTCTTCTTATCCCTTAAGATTGTTGTAAATTTAAAAGTAAGATGTTATTTGCAAAAGTCCTTTGAAAAATTATCATATATGCCATGAGTTGCTGAAGAACTCTCAAAAATGATACTTTGGGTTTCAGAGTACTTTATCTGAATCTTTGTTCTGCTAACACTAGATAGCTGGATGAGTTGTTGTTTTTTTGATACAATTTGTGATGAGAAGACAATACGATCTTCTAATAAAGGAATATTTAGCCTTCTGAAATCACTGAATAATTCCAACACATTATAAGCATAGAAACTAGCTAATTTAAAAAACAAAATCATCATTTTTGAAGCTTCCTTCTACTATATCATCAATATATGGGTGCATGTTTTGATAAATAGGACCTATCAATTCATAGGCCATGTATATGTGTGTGTGTGTGTGTGTGTGTGTGTGTGTGTATCTATATATGTGTGTGTGTATATATATGGGTGTGTGTGTTTGTATATATATATTATTTCTTATCTCCCTGCATTTCCCAAAAAGGTAAGTAAAATAAAGGCAAAGAATGGGGTTCCAGGATAAACTGAACATCTCATACAGAATAGGCACAGAATAAGATGCATCAAACAGTAATTCTTAATTCAGATTCTTGCAGTCAAAGCCTGTTTCCCACTTCCTTACCAAGCCCATTTTCCAGTGCTGACGTGGAGGCTTCTGGGGGCTCGTCTACATCACTGGATTCTGAGGAGTCACTGCTGATCACTACACAGAAGAGCAAAATCCTTTAGTTGCAGGTGGAACCAATGATTACACAGAGCAGGCATCACTGCAAAAGAGCACTAGGAAGTCCTAGACGCTAAGTTAACTAGAGGCACCCTGGTCTGTTCTTGGATGTGTATGACTTGCAGGCTGCTCCAGGTCCTAAACCAAAGGTGGTGGAATTCATGCAGAAAGGGCAGCTTTGCCCTACCCCTGCCCTTTTGTTACCTCTATTTTTCCCCCCAATTTACTTCTTTACCTTCCTCTTGGCTCTGACCATTTCCCCTACTTAGACCTCTCTTTCTGGTAATGATATCTCTTTATACCTCTCTTTGTCTTTCATCTCCTCTTGTGAATATCTTGACTCTCTTTTTCCCCTTTTCTTCAACTTCTACCCCCATACTTTCTTCTTTTGCTTTAGAAATAGTCTCCCATACATTAATACTTAAACCTACCATTTCTGTCTTTTGGTATTTTTCCAATTACTCACTGCCTACAGTGCTGGTTCCTCCCCCCTTGCCTCCATCCAAGGTCACCTGGACTGCCTTGATGGACCTTGCTGACATGTCCCAGACTCTTTCCTGGAACTTGTGACTCACATTACACACACTTACCTATTATGTCGGATGCCTGGTTACAGTTGGTCCTTGCTTGGGCTTGCTGATCAATTGTCAAGTTAAAAAATGGCTTTTCCTTCTTTATGTCCACCAGATATACAGAACAAGAATTTATTTGGATCTCATGGTCTGGTAGCTCTACTCCTGGATCAAATTGTAATGAATGAAGAATTTTCATTTGTTTCCCCAAAGGGAGTAAACACCCTTCCCTACTATTGATAAGTCCCTCTCCCTGTAAATTCACTGCAGGAGTGAAGCTTCGCCCCTACCCCTCTCCTTTCCTGCTGCTTTACTGTGTCCCTTCCTCTGTGCCTCTCTGGATTCTGGTTTTGAAGGTTCTTTATTTTTATTTTTTCTCCCCATCTTTTGACAAATTACTTTTTGCTCTTTTAAAAATAACAAGTATATTGGGGCACCTGGGTGGCTTAGTCAGCTAAGCCTCTAACTCTTGATTTGAGCTGGGGGCATGATCTCACAGTTCATGAGTTTGAGCTGTGCATCAGGCTATGTGCTGTCAGCTTGGGCTTCTCTCTCTCCCTCTCTCTCTCTCATTGTCTTTCCCTGCTCATACACACAAACTCTGTCTAAAATAAGTAAACAAAAAAAGTTAAAATTAAAATTACATTTTCAGTATAAGGTACATCTGTGAAAATGAGTAAATCATAAATCTTGAATCATAATGAAGTGAGCGTATCTGGATAATTGTCACTTGGGTCAAGAAATAGAAGATTAGTAACACCCCAGACGCCTCTCAGTGATACCTCCCACTAATTGTCTCCATCATGTAACTCAAATTAATCACCACTTTGATTATTAATTCCACTGATAATTAATTTTGCCAGTTCCAAAGTATTCATAGGTTTGTATAAATAGAACCATGCCCCTTCTCTCCTATTTGCTCTCTCTTGGTCTCTCTGTCATTTAGGAGGGGTGGAGCAATTCGCATTCCTTTCTCAACATTATGTGTGTGACAGTCCTCTGTATTGATTTTACTCTTTTCACTGATGAATAGTATTCCACTGTAGAAATAACCCATTAAAAATAAACCATAGAATATGTACTTGTGCCATTTCAAGATTTTGGCTATTATTAGCAGTGCAGCCCTTATATGTGTTTCTTCTATTTTTTGAACATAGTGTGCGTTTCTATTGGTTTCTGCTGAGAAATGTAATTGCTGAGTCATAGGCTATGTGCATTTTCAACTTTGAAAGAGTATTCCAAACTATTTTCCAAAAGCTTGTGTAAAGGCTGAGATATAATAATTGAAAGAGCTTGGGAAATCCAAGTAGAGAAATGGAATTTAGTGTGGTGAGAACTTGGTGTGAGGGAGAGTGAGGTGTGAATATACAACTGCATGGGAGGTATCCTTCAATATTCCATACTAAGTATTGATCTCATGCTGAGGTCCAAAAGAGGACTCTGGATTTATATAGGAAAGACATATGAACTGGTTTGCATTTTTGAAATGCCCGTTGGGCTGAAGTGTGGAGAATGGATCTGAGTGGAGCAAGCCAGGAGGAGGGAGGCCAGCAAGAGACATCCTCTGTTTGAGGTGAAAAGTGATAGGAATTTGGATTAGAGTGAGCATTCTGGATATGGAGAGAAATGAGCAAGCTGGACATATTAAAGTTGGAATTGACAAAAGTGGCAAATAAAGTCACAGTTGTTTTAATCCACTGAATTTGGGGACTGCTTGTTACACAGCAATAGATAACTGATACAGCCTCCAAACAGAGACAGCTTTCAGATCTTTGAATACAAGTCTTCAGGCACTTGGTAGGGATCAATCTAGAAAGCAGGTCTGGATCAGAGATGTGTGTGTAGTAATACATAGATCACAGATGGTGACAGAAGCCATGGAGAAATTAAATGTCTAGGTAGATGCCTATTTTTATCTGAGGGGGTTCAAGGGCCATTTTGGCCATTGCAGACACCCTACCCTTCTCAATGGTTTTAGTAAGAGCCCTTTGGGCTTTCTTTCCAGTGACTGTCTCTTCAATTTAGACAATGTCTTTATTTGTCTCCTCTCTCCTCATTTGGCCCCTTTACCTGTTTTTCACTTATGGTATTTTAACTCATCCTCTACATAGTTCTCTTTGTGCCTCCTCCCATTTTCTCTATTTATTAGTATTCGTTTCCTTCTGTATATTTATCTATCATACTCTTTTTCTCAACATTTTTGGTCACTGTTTCCCAGTGCCCAGGGCCTTCTGCCTCCCCCTGGAACTGGCCCTGCTGTTCTCTACCTGATTTTTCAGTGTATCCATCCTCTGTTACATTTCCTACTTTCTCCTATCCTGTCTTTGTTTCTTAATTATTAAAGTGCCTCTTCTATGTTGGTTTTTTCTTTCTATTCATCTTTCTCATCTCAAGCATTCCAGTCATCATCAATGTTCTCCCCCTGTGCCACTGTACCCTGCTCCAAGTCCCTTCATCTGTCACTTTTTTTCTAAAAGTCTTTCACCAGGGCTTTCGTGGTCACAAATATGACCAGCAGCATCATGCATGGCTTCCATGTTTCTGTCACAACTTCTGAAAAGCAAGTTATAACGTACTCCTTTTCACCAACTCCACAAAATGGAACTATTTGGATTCCATGTCAATTTACCTAAAACCTATGTTGTTCATCTACTTTCCCACTCAGTGTTCCTCAGTTCACTTTTTCATATTTTCTCTCCTTGCATTCTCTTCTCAGGACATTCCCTCTATTAAAGAGCTGAGCTCTCTTTCCCACTTGCATCTCACATGACTTAAAAGTAGCCAGAGGCTGTGGGTCTTGGGTGTTAAGGCCAGGGAGATGGTTGGTATAAAGAGAAAAAAGGAAAGCTTTTGCTCTCATAGAAAAACAAGGATAGAATTTGAACACTGGTAAGAAAAGTAATAATTACTTTCTCCATCACAGGGCGATGTGCTGGGTGTCTCTTCTGTTATATCTCCATTATTCACTTGGATAGGTGCTTGTTCACAGGACTCTGAGGATAAAAAAGACCACAGCTGAGACCCAACAGAGCCTATTCTGCTAATTTCCATTTTATATATCACCTGACTTCTCATTTCCTCTCATGTTTCTATTTATAGTTTGTCTGCATATATTGCCACCTTCACCCCATAAAAGTGTTCATACTTCAATGATTCTGTGGCCAGTGTCTCCCTGACTTCTTTTAACTTTTCTTTCTGTCTCTCTTGCCTGATAAGGTACTGCAAAATTCCACCCTTTGTTTCTTTGTTAGTCCTTCTTAACTTTTCTTCCTCTAGGCCTCTCCCATTAATATATTAGGCTCCATTACTGCCCCTTCTGTGTCTCCATGAGTTTCCCCTTCTTTGTTAATAGTTGTTTCCATGGATTGTGCAAGACTCCATTCTCTGCCACCTGCATGGCCCCGCTATGCTCAGGCAAACCCAGGCAAACAGTCTTACCTTCTGGCTCAGACTCTTGGGCACACTCTTTATTTGCTTGTTCACTTTCTATGGCATCATTTTTGTCACTGGTTGAATCTTTTCTGTTTGTGTTTATCTGTTCTGTTTCACAGAGGCTCTCCGAGAGTCCATTTTCAGGTGGGGTTGTACCTAAACCATTTTTGATTCATAGATATTTTATTTTCCTTCTGTATCAACCAGGGCCCAACAAGAAAATACAAGTCACTCTAAGCTTTTACAGCAGAGGCAAATTTAATCCAGGGGGTTGGTTATGCAGCTTATGGAAGAGCTAAAAAGTCCAAATAGAAGAATGCAGGGTCTGGAAGAATATTTAACAGTAAGCTGTGAGAGGGCCTGATCCAGAGGCCAGGATCACTGGTGGATTGAAGCTGGACACTGGCTAGCCTGCGTGGTGGGAAGTGATATCATGGGTGAGATGCAGCCACTGCCAGAATTATGGACCAATGCAACGATGGGGAAATATCCAACTTCTCCCTTGTTCCTACTCTCTGATCTCTTGTTAGTGCCCCATGTCTAGAACTCAACAGGAAGCCAGCAACAAAGGGAGCTGGCAAGTGAGTCCACAGAGGCCGGTGCCAGAGATAGAGGGCAGAGCATAAAAGGGGAAGGTAAAGAATGAATCTGAGGGCAAACACTTCAGGAATTTCTTGGAGAAATTGCAGAAGATGGACATTCTGGGCAGTCAGTGATACAAAGAAGCAGCGCCCCCTCCCTGCTAGCACATTCCAGAATGGTACAAGAACAGCAAAGGATCACAGAATACAGTCAACAGGAACAGACCATTGTAAGATGAAGATTGTGGGCATGACCAGGTCAGGCTTCGATATGAGTTTTCACCAGTCCCTAAGGGGAAGAAATTGAAAGTTTACTTCAGAAACTGAAGTATGGTCTCTGCTGTTCTCCCCTAACCCCCCCCCCTTTTTTTTAATAAAGTAAGAGTTGATGATCCCCACCGGGTATCAATACAGAGAACATGTGGACTTGGCAGATCCCACACAACTCTTGTAGTCACACCCCAGTCCGCAGAGTGGAGGTCTGGGGTCAGCTGCATCCCGGGCTAAGAGGGCCTTGTCTAGACCACCTCACTGAGGGTCCCACATGAGGTACTTGAATAACTGGTGGTGGTTTATCCTGACTCTCATGGCCACAGTGAACCTACCTTTGTTGCCAGAGTCGCCCTTGACCTGCAGCCTTACCTGGGTTCTTACAAAGTTCTGAGGCTTTGTCCCTACCTCCTCTCCCTCCACACTCTCCCTCTTCCCATTTGTTCAGTCCATCTCACTGGTCTTTCCATGAGGATTTTGTGTCTGATTCTCCCATTCTTGGTATTTTTTTTCTGCATCTTTCTCGGCATATATTTTCCAATTTTTGTCTCATGTCTCTGTCTTTTTCATTAGATTACTGGAATGGCAGTACAGGGTTATTAATGCAGGCTCTGTCATAGCCAAAAGATAGAAACAACCATTGTTTCATGAATGAATGAGCAAAATGTTATATATCCATCCAAGGGAATGTTAACCACTAATAAAAAGGAATGAAGGACTGATTCATGCTACAACATGAACTTCAGAAACATTACATTGAGTGAAAGAAGCCAGACACAAAGTCCATACTTGTATGATTCCATTTACATGAAATGTCTAGAGTAGGTAAATCCAAAGAGACAGAAACTGGATTAGTGGTTGCCAGAGGCTCAGAAAGAGGGGCATAGGGAGTGACTGGATCATCCTTCTAAGGTGATCCAAACGTGTTGGAACTAAGGCGACATAATAGTTGCACAACATTCTGAATGCACTAAAAAATCACTAAACTATATACTTTAAAATGGTTAATTTTATGTTATGTGAATTTTACTTCCATCAACACACACACACACACACACACACACACAGGCTCTGGATTCAAAATGCCTGGGTTCATCCGTGCTTATCTGACTCCTGGCCAACTACACACAGGGTCTGCAAAATGGGCACATAAGCAAGGCTAACCTCCAATGGCAGCCTGAGTACGGTCAGGCTACAAACCTACAACTGTCAGAGCAAATGTTTCATCAGTGAGGTGTTAGTAACATGGTTATTTTGGGGCACCTGGGTGGCTCAGTCAGTTAAGTGTTGACTCTTGAATTTGGCTCAGGTTATGATCATGGTTTGTGAGATCAAGCCCTGTGTTGGGCCTGCTTGGGATTCTCTCTTCTCTCTCTGCTCCCATCTCCCCTCCCCATGCTTGCACATGCTCGTTCTCTCTCTCTCTCTCTCTCACAAAATGAATAAATAAGCTTTAAAAAAATAACATGGTTATTTCTATTGTGTCTTTTAACCCTTCCTTTCCTGTTTTCATTTCCCCTCCTTCTCTCTCTCAAATTACCCACATCTTCACCTCTGCCTCTCTCCTACTTCCTCTTTTCTCTATGTGACTGGCCTTCTCTTTGACTATCTGGGCTCTTGAACAGCATCCCCCACATTGAAACTGGTCCCATCTGCTATCATTTAACGTTGACCAGGGGCCCAGTTCTTAGCCCTTCCCCGCTTTACATCGATCTTCTCTTATAGGGGACTTTCTAGATCACAATTACTTCCTGGTAGTTAATCTGCTTAAATCTGGTTTACTGACAAGTTGGGTTTCTGTCCCTTCATCTTGGTTATTGGACCAATAGTCTCTTGTCATAGCTACTCCTCCAGGATTTGGCCTCTGGTTAGATGCTCACACAAATACCACTCCTTGCCTTCTCCTTGGTCCTTAACATTTCTTCCCCGATTCCCCAAATCCACTCAGGACTCAGGCCTGAGTTCTTTTCTCCTTTTCTTCTTTGCAGATGAGAATCAATGTTTATCAAGTTACAATCACCTTGTTCAAGGCTCAGTTGGATATTAGGACTCTTCACCACCTCTTCTCCATCACTTTCTTGGTAACTAAGTTTTTCTTGGATTGCTGAAGAAAGGGAGACAGAGGAGGCAATTAGGGATCCCCATCAGAGATCAGGAACAACACCTCATTATTACACAGTTACCAACTCCTAACCCTCAGGTCATTTCAAGCTCAATGACTCTGATCCTCTTTGTAAAGTTCATCCATCATCCCTGGGATAGAAAAGAGAACCCCCAGCAAGTGAGTCTATGTTTCTCACACAGAAAGGAACCCTTCCAATATAAGGATAAAGGAAAACATCATGATCCTGTTAGCCTTGTAAAAGAATTTGTGGATGGCCAGGAAAAGTGTGTCTCAAAATAAATAAAAGGACTGAAATGTATTTCTGAGCTGTTCAAACTGAAAGGGAAAACCAGGGATTTGCTTGGGAGATGAGCTAGGCTCCTGCAGAGATCCCTGGGTATGAAAAAGAAGGCCCAGTTACTTTAAAGATGCTGCTAGACAAGAGGAGGGTTGGGGCAGGGAAGGTGGGAGCTTCCTAAAGATACAAAGAAAAGGACACCAGGAGGAATGAGATAGACTTCCCAGGGGCCCAGATCCCAGGAACCAAGGACACTCTGCAGCTCTGAGCATGGACCAGATTGCCGTGCTGGATGAAGACCACAGATGCTCACCTCAGGGGCTCGGGAGGCTGGGACACCAGCCCAGTGCCTTTGCCTGCAGGTGACCCAGCATATGCGGGAGGGAAGAAATCAACCAGGAAGCCTTGGGGGAGGTGTGTCTATAGAGGGTCCAGGGAAGAGGAGATGTCAGGGAGGAGGGCACATGCTGCCCCAGGGCCAATGGCAGGAGGTCCTCTTGGGGCAGCACCAGTTGGGGTGAGTTCCACTGGATGGTGGGAGCCACAGATGCTTTGTCATCCCAGGACCTGGCCTCAGATCCTGGCAAAACCAGGTGGAAAGTAACAGAGAACAAAGGGAAAGGTGGAGGGGGCCTGTGTGTGAAGGGTTCCATGGGGACTCAGGGGCCTCTGAGCACCAGATAAAGGTGGGGACTGGGCAACAGGAGAGGGTGCCACACCAGGGCCACAGCCCCCAGATTCTTGGCCTTGGGTCATTGACCCATAGCTCTTGGGTACAACAGGGTCCAGGAGGTGACAGCTGTCACTTTTGCAGGGTCAGGTGGGTGGCAGCAAGTGTAGGTGTGGGTCACCCCAGCTCGAGGAGCCCTGGAACCTAACACTGTGATGTGGACAGTGAACCTGGAAAGGGGGGTCCCTGCAGTTCACGAAGAGGATCAGAGCCCCCAAGATGCAAGCAGTTTACAGGTAACTGCCATTCCCTGTATTCCATGGCACAGGGCATCCTGGTTGCAAATACAATACTAACTTGAAATTTCTGATTAGGTATTTAATTTCTTTATTGCATTTCTAACCATACTGATTTGCTGTAGAAATTATTGTTCTTAATTAGATAAGGTTACTGTTGACACAAATCAACAAACCACATGCTTTATATCTGCTTTTAAATTTTTTCCTTGCTTATAAAACTGTTGATATCTATTGCCTATTAATAAACTTACAGTTGCTTAGCTTTCTTTGCTAGACTTCCCAAAATCTTCTTCAAACTTATCTCTCACAATCAGCTCCACAGTCTACTTCTCACTCTCTGAGACAAATCAAGTTTGTCTTTGTTTTGAAGACACACTGGACCCTTGGACACTCCATGCCTGATACCATAATGCCAGCCCTCCTCAGGACACGTGAGCCTTCTTATGATGTCTTTATCCTTTATTTGGAGAACTCCACTGACACCTAACTGTGTTGAAATCAAAGGTTTTCTAGGCAAGTAAAAAAATTATAGACACACACACACACACACACACACACACACACATTCTCTTAACTCTTGCAAACCTTAAAATAAATTAAAATTATTTAAAAAATAAGATAAAAATCATGACTTCCTAGGGAAAAAAATTGAGAATCAAACCTTTAGTTTTGTAGAACATCTGGCAGAGCATTTTGGTTTTGTGATGATTTGAATAATTTTTATTTCACCCCTTGTGGAGAAAGACTTAATAAAATCAATTCTCCAGGGCACCTGGGTAGCTCAGTCAGTTGAGAGTCCAACTTTGGCTCAGGTCATGATCTCATGATTTGTAGGTTCAAGCCCTATTTCAGGCTCTGTGCTGACAGCTCCAAGCCTGGAGCCTGCTTCAGATTCTGTGACTCCTCTCTCTCTGTCCCTCCCATGCTCACACTCTGTCTGTCTGTCTGTCTCTCTCTCTCAAAAATAAATAAACATTAAAATTTTTTTAAAATTTTCTCCTTCTTCAAGGGTAAATTTGACCTTGGGTTGACTTTCTGGATCATTACTCTGGAAACCTAACCAAGGTGGTTCTTCTTCTGTGTTGTTAGGCCAACATCAGCCTACTTAAAACCTAGTTTAGGGGCGCCTGGGTGGCTCAGTCAGTTAAGCCTCCGGCTTCGGCTCAGGTAAGATCTCACGTTTGTGGGTTCGAGCCCCGCATCAGACGCTGTGCTGTCAGCTAGCTCAGAGCCTGGAGCCTGCTTCCGGTTCTGTGTTTCCTTCTCTCTCTCTGCCCCCCCCCCCTCATGCTCTGTCTCTCTTTGTATCAAAATAAATAAAACATTAAAAAAAAACCTAGTTCAGGGGTGCCTGGGTGGCTCAGTTGGTTAAGCATCTGACTTCAGCTCAGGTCATGATCTCATGGTTTGTAAGTTCAAGCCCCACATTGGGCTCTGTGCTGAAAGCCTGGAGCCAGTTTCAGATTCTATGTCTCCCTCTCTCCCTCTACCCCTCCTCTACTTGCACTCTGTGTATCTCTCTCAAAAATAAAATAAACATTAAAAAATTTTAAACCCTAGTTTAGTCCTAGTTTAGGGCTAAAAAGGACTGTAAAGTGCATGTGGATTGGGAGGGATTATCTAGAGACAACAAAGCACACTTTGGTCTTCCTTCAGTGTGGTCACACTTACAACTCACCTTGTCCCCTTGTGGGGTCCCTGAAACTTACAACTAAAGCACTGTTACATGAGATATTGATACCCATGGGCATGGTGCTAATAAGCCAGGGTGGACCCTTTATCCACAGCTAAGCTAACACCTGAGTTGGGGAGTAGTCACCTTAGTGGACTGCTGTGTGGACCACTGCAAGGAGTCCCACAGAAGAGGAACAATTGCTACCAGCCTGTTGGGATGCTATATTTCCTGTAGTTTGTCCTTTGAAGTCAATCTGATGCCAGTTTGGCTCTGGTTATTCTGTGAGTCTAAATGCCTCATTAAGCAGATGGACGTCCAGGTGGGTGTTGTACCATATAGATTATACCATAAGCTTTGAGAAGGTTCATGATCCAGGCACTATGTAGCATATTGGAGTAGCTCAATATGTAACTATCTTAAAAAAAATGGCCCTGCACACCAAAAGGTAGATAATAAGCCTAATTACCATTTTCAAAGCTCTTATAAATATGATTTAAATCAGGGTATTCTTGCATGTTGACCTCGCTGAACAATGCTTCCAGAAGTGGCAGGTCAAATGTCTTCTCCAGCTCATTGAGGACGTTATACACCACTCTTTGTACAGGGACCAGGTTTCTACAGGAGTCTTGACAATCCTTAAAAAACATTGAATAGGGAAAATATAAATACAGACTTCCAAGTTATAGAAGAGCCCCAGAAAGTCATTTTATGGGTAATGTATTCCAAGTTCCCTCCATAGGTACCTTCTCATACAAAGTTTTAGAATTTCTATATATTTGTATATAAATCCTTCCTCCTTAAAAATACTCACTTGTAAAACTGATCTCCTCACTTTCATTTACATTACATGTGAGAGAAACCTTGAAGAATAACAGTTTCAAAGTTAAATGATATATAGCCCTTTAAGAACCTGGCCAGATGTTTTAAGAATAGACTAAGAATTGATGAGCAGTTACTCTGTTATATGGACAATCCCTGCCCTTCCCTAGGACTGACTTGGCCTTGAAGAGCTCAAAGAAAGCAGGTGACAGTTCTTCCCTTTTGTGAAAATGGCAATAGAGAAAGCATATTCATAGGGCAAAGAGAATACTTGAATTGGGGTACTGGGGTGACTTGGTCAGTTAAGTGCCTAATTCTTGATTTCGGTTCTGGTCATGATCTCATAGTTGATGAGATTTAGCTCCTAGTCAGGCTCTGTGCTGACAGCAAGAAGCCTGCTTGGGATTCTCTCTGTCCCTCTCTCTTTGCCTCTTCTCTGCTTGTGCTTGCTCATTCTCTCTCTCTCTCTCTCTCTCTCTCTCTCTCTCTCTCTCTCTCTCTCTCTCTCTTTCAAAATAAATAAACATTAAAAAAATAAGGACTTGCATCTCTGTATCTCCAATGATGCCTACTTCTAAAATTAACGCAAATATCAAAACTCTAGAAGTACCATTAAAAAAAAGAAAGAGAAAAAGAGAAAAAGAAAAAAAACCCCTAATAACTAAAAACTGCTGAGCAAAGAATAACAATCATCAATTCCCAAATTTTGTCCTAACAGGACACCAGTTTTGTGTATGTTTTAATCTTCTCAGATCTAAGGAATCAAACTGATGTCGATTGAAATGATATTTGTCAATTATGATTCTATTAAATTAACTCATTTATGTTATATAGCAATTCATTGAAATTACTTTTAATTCTTTGTTTATGCTATATTCTATGCCTTCCAACAAGGCATTATACATCTCTGGAGAACTACTGGTTCAGATCCAGCCCATTTGCAGTGCTATTCAGCCCAATTCCAGTGGGCACCATGGAGCTCCATTCCATAAGTGAGGATCAGGGCAGTCTCCGGTGATGATTGATTCTCCTTTCACTTTTTGCCTCATAGGAAACACTTGCAACAATTCTTGGAAAGGTCCCCCACTCATAAGAGACTCCTCAGTCAGCCAGTTGTGGCTGATGTTTGGGTCCAGGGTATCAAAATATAATTTCGTTTAGGGCTAGTTTACCATATTGTGACATAACAAATGTCACTTACTTCATACATTTTGTTCGTGATTAGTTCACGGTCACGGAGGCACTCAAGAAAAGGAAATGTCTTTTTTATTGCATTTGAAATCTCCACCTTGTGTCTTTTGAAGTGTTTGAATACAATCTCATAAATGAGTCTATCATCGGTGCTCAGGTCTTCTGCAGACACCCTAGGAAGGAAAGATACCATATGAAAATGGTCATCAAGATTTGAAGATGCTTGTGGTGGCTGTAAGATTTACATATGAAAGATAAGCTGTGAAGAACTAACATATATAAGTTAAGTGGTCCTGAGTAGAGACAGAATACATGGAGTTAAAGCAATAAGCAAAGATATGATGAAGAAAGCATGAAGGTTAAGAAAGACTTAATGTAGGATTGAAAAAGTCTATTCCAGTCTGCCTGGTTCAAAATCATTGTAAACATATCTTCACATATCTGAAATATTTTTGTGATTAAAAAAATTAAATTTAAACAAAGTAAGATGGAGTTAACAGAGGAATGAAGAACAATGGAATAAACCACACTCAAATAAAAACAATTCTGAAAAAAAGAAAAGCAATGGGATAAAAATCTAACTTTGAAAATACTCTCTAATTAACAACTAAAAGAAAAACAATATCAGAAAGAAAAACAAGCTGTTCCCTTTATGACATATAGATAGCTGTTAAGAGAAATACCATCCTGCTAATATTCTAAAACTAGTTTGTAAAGGATAAGATACAGTTAATAATAATATGATACAGTATAATTTGATAATTCCACAAGAATATCAAACATTTCTTCTGGGACATCTGGCCCTGCTTTGTGTTAATATAAATCTGTTTGTTCTAGTGAAACTTTTCAGGCACCTGAATTTCAGGAATCACAGACGCTTCCTGTGAAAGTAATTTTAAACTGGAGCTTGTAATTCCATTTCTTCGTTGACCATTTTATTGCTCTGATAATAATGTTTTAATCAACATCTTGTATCATGAAGACTCAGAAGCTTTCTTTGTCAAACCAGAAGAGAATTATTGCCACCTCTCAGTACTTAGCATGCCTCAGGAAATAATAATGTCACATTATTGTGTCACATCCCTGAAAAAACAATGTTTCAGTTCAGACTACAGACTGAAAAGAAGCATTTGTCTTGTCTTTTATTAAAAGACCTGCTAAAATGATAATAAAGAAATTGGATTCACACTCACAAGGAGAATGTGAGGGCAATGAGAACAAGAGAGATTTCCATAGAAATCCATAAGACAAAAGTGGGCAGAGAATGCTAATTGCTGCTGTAGGTAACGGATGCTCTCAGAGGTCATAAAAGCAACTCATTTGTCCTGAAAAACCCAGAAGAGGCAGTGGAGATCACAAGGGAGACATATTGCTGGAAACTTACATGATATTTTTAAAATGGTGAGTAGAACAGTGTATGTCTAACCTCTCAACCTACAAGCTGACCCCCTGGACCCAGGCAGCCTCTCGAAGGCAAACATGGCTGACTTTTCTATCACCCTGTGTAAATTTAGCCTGTTACTGGATTTTATATACATGGAATAATAATGCATCATGTATGCTTTGTGCCTGACATTGGCTCATTATCCATGCTGTTGGATGAGTAGAAATTTGTTCCTTTTTGTTGTTGAAGGTATTCCACTGTGTGGACCTGCCACAATCTGCTTATTCATTTTCCTGTTGGTGGCTGCTTAGATTGATTCCAGTTTGAGACTTGTGTGAATAAAGCTGCTGTTCTTGTACATGTTTTTTTGTGGCATGATGTTTTCATTTCTCTTGTGTAAATAACTAGGAGTGGGTCATGATGTGTGTATGCTTAGCTATTTTAGAATCTGCCAAACTATTTTTCAGAGTCTATTAGATAAAGTTTTGCTAATTTTAGCCACTTTCATGTGTAGGATGTTGTATTCTAGATAGTTTCAATTTTTATTCCTTTAATGACTAATGACATTGAGCACACTTCATATACTTATTGGTAATTCATGCATCTTCTTTTGTAAAATGTCTGTTCAAGTCTTTGACCCATTTCTATTGTTGGGTTATTTTTTACTACTTACTGATGTGTAGCAGCTTGCTTTATATTATGGAAAGAACTGTTTGATTTATGCATTATGAACATTTTCTTCCAGTCTGTGGTTTGCTTAACCATGTGTTTTGATGAGGAGAATTTTTAAAATTTTGATGAAGCCAAATCCATCAATTCTTTTCTTCTGGTTAATAACCTTAATGTACTAAGAAATTCTTGCCTACCAAAAGTTAATGAAAATATTCACAAAGCAGTTTACACTATAGGCACAGATCTATTTCTGGATTTTCTATTCTGTACCACTGATCTATTTGTCTATCCTTATAGACAAATAGTGTATTGGCTTGCACACTGCAGCTTATAGAAAGTCTTAAAGTCAATTAGATAAAAATTGTCTTGGCTGTTCTGGGTCTTTTGGTTTTCCAGTGTCTCTTAAAATCAATTTGTCAATTTCTACAAGAAAAGTCTTTTGGATTTTTATAGGGTTTGCACTGAACCTATAGATAAATTTGGTAACAACTGATATCTTAACAATATTGAACTCCAATTTGTTAACATTATATAGCTCTCCATTTATTTGGTTTTCCTTAATTTTGTCTAGAAATGTTTATAGTTTTTATAAAGAAGTCATACACATCTTTCATTAAACTTATCCCTAACTAGGAATGGTATTGCACTTGTGGGGAGAGGCACTGGGTGTTATATGGAAACCAATTTGACAATAAACTATTATAAATTAAAAAAAATAAATTGTTCATTTTAGCCACTCTGACTGGTGTGAGGTGGTATCTCAGTGTGGTTTTGATTTGTGTTTCCCTGATGATGAGTGATGTTGAGCATCGTTTTATGTGTCTGTAGGCCATCTGAATGTCCTCTTTGGAGAAGTGTCTGTTCATATCTTCTGCCCATTTCTTCACTGGATTATTTGTTTTATGATTGTTAAGTTTGGTGTGTTCCTTGTACATTTTCGATATTAGCCCTTTACCTGATATGTCATTTGCAACTATCTTTTCCCATTCTGTCAGTTGCCTATTAGTTTTCTTGATTGTTTCCTTTGCCTTGCAGAAGCTTTTTA
>NC_043702.1:8326694-8411656 GCF_006229205.1 Suricata suricatta
GGGGGGAAAAGAGGTGGTGGTGAGGGTGGAGGGCACTTAAGGGGAAGAGCACTGGGTGTTGTATGGAAAACAATTTGACAATAAAATATTATGGAGAAAAAAATAAATAAATTGGCATTGCTTTAAGTGGTATTGATTTTTAAATTGCTTGTTATAACTATATGGAAATAAGTAAATTCTCAAAAACATTAATTAACCATGTATTTAAAAGCCTTATAAATTCTTGTATTCCAGTAATGTCTTTGTATATGTCTTTTGGATTTTATAGAAAATAATCATGTCATCAGTAAGCAAAACTCCTTTACTTTTTTTTCCCAATAATTACTTCTTTTTCTTTCTTATTGTACTGGTTGAGTTTAGACACAATGTTGAAGAAAAATGGTGAGAATGGACTTGCTTGTCTTGTTTTCAATCTTAGGAAAAAAGCACTTAGTATCACCATTAAGTATGATGTTTGCTGTATAGTGTGTGTGTGTGTGTGTGTATTTTTCATGAGACTGAGGAAGTTACTATCTATTCCTAGTTTGCTGAGAGTTTTATCATGGATAGATGTTAAAAATTATCAAGTGCATCTGCTCAGATATTTATATGATCTTTCCTTCTTTATTCTTTGATTTAGTGAATCATATTGATTGGTTTACAGAGCCTTCTCTCAAGTTGGAACAGATAACCACAAGTCTGTATAATTTTGAGAAAATTCTCAAATATTGGAAAGAAATAAAAAAGTTACCCCACGAGAAATAGTGATATTGCAGGAAATGAGAAATGTCCAAAACAACTAACATTTTTAGAGAGGTTTGAGAATACACATCGCACCCCAGGGTACAAAGAGAAGGGAACCACTAGAGAAAGTGACGGTGGTCTTAGATATTTTTAAACTATTCTCCCATCCCTTACGATATTACTGTCATTTATGGCACTCATCACTTGTTCCCATCAGAGAACATCATTGATCTATTGCTGGACTGTCACTTGGGTTTCCATTGAATGTCTCAAGGATTTATCTTTAAGATTTAATTAATTTTATTTATTTTTTTATAATAGTTTATTGTCAAATTCGTTTCCATATAACACCCAGTGCTTCTCTTACTTTTAAATTAATTTTTGGAAATTTACGAAAATGGTTACAAAATAAAGTTGAGAAAGCAAGAAAAAAATCTCAAATAAACAACTTAACCTTATACCTAAAGGAGCTAGAAAAAGAACAATCAATGAAACCTAAAACCAGCATAAAAAAAGATATAATAAAGATTAGAGCAGAAATAAATAATATAAAAACTAAAAAATAGAGAACAGATCAATGAAACCAGAAGGTTGTTTTTGAAAAAAAATAATAAAATTGATAACTCATAACCAGACTATCAAAAAGAAAAGAGAAAGGACCCAAATAAATAAAATCACAAACAAGAGAGACAAAATAACAACCAACACCACAGAAATACAAACGATTGTAGAAGAATATTATGGAAAACTATATGTCAACAAATTGGACAATCTGAAAGAAATAGATGAATTCCTAGAAATGTAAGCTACCAAAACTGAAACAGGAAGAAATAGAAAACTTGAACAGACCAATAACCAGCAAAGAAATTGAATCAGTAATAAAAAAAATCTCCCATCAAATGAAAGTGCAGGGTCAGATGAATTCTATCAAACATTTAAAGAGGAGGTAATACTTATTCTTCTCAAACTATTCCAAAAAATAGGAATGGAAGGAAAATTTCCAAACTCATTCTATGAAGCCAGCATTACCCTGATACCAAAACCAAAGACTCCATTTAAAAAGAGAACTATAGGCCAATATCCCTGATGAACACAGATGCAAAGTTTCTCAATAAAATACTAACAAATTGAATCCAACAGTACATTAAAAGAGGCATTCACCATGATCACGTGGGATTTATTCCTGGGCTGCAAGTGTGGTTCAATATTTGCAAAATATTTGCATATCAATGTGATACACCACATTAATAAAAGAAAGGATAAGAACTATATGATCCTTTTAATAGCAGAAAAATTATTTGACAAAGTCCAACATCCATTCATGATAAAACCCTCAACAAAGTAGAGTTAGAAGGAAAATATCTCAGCATAATAAAAAACCCACAGCAAATACCATCCTCAATGGGGAAAAACTAAGAGCTTCTCCTTTACAGTCAAAAACAAGACAGGGATGGCCACTCTCACCAGTGTTATTTAACATAGTAGTGGAAGTCCTAGCCATAGGAATCAGACAACACAAAGAAATAAAAAGCATACAGATTGGCAGAGAAGAAGTCAAACTGTCACTATTTGCAGATTACATGATACATTATACAGAAAACCCAAAAGGCTCCACCAAAAAATTGCTAGAACTCATACACCAATTCAGTAAAGTCACAGTACAAAACCAATGTACAGAAATCTGTTGTGTTTCTCTACACCAATAATGAAACAGCAGAAAGAGAAATCCAGGATCAATCCCATTTACAATTGCACCAAAAATTGTAAGATATCTAGGAATAAACCTAAACAAAGAGGTAAAAGATATATATTCTGAAAACTATAAAACACTAATGATAGAAATTAAAGATGACACCAAGAAATGAAATAACATTCCATGCTCATGGATTGGAAGAAAAAAATATTGTTAAAATGTCTG
This sequence comes from Suricata suricatta, assembly GCF_006229205.1. NCBI lineage: Eukaryota > Metazoa > Chordata > Mammalia > Carnivora > Herpestidae > Suricata > Suricata suricatta. Next base: position 8,329,336 of record NC_043702.1, read on the forward strand.
TTACTCAAAGCAATCTACACATTGAATGCAATCTCTATCAAAATACCACCAACATTTTTTCCACAGAGCTAGAACAATCCTAAAATTTCTATAGAACCACAAAAGACCCTAAATAGCAAAAGCAATCTTGAAAAAGAAAAACAAAGCTGGAGGATTCATAATTCCAGACTTCAGGTTATATTACAAAGCTGTAGTGATCAAGACCATATAGTACTGGCACAAAAACAGACACATAGATCAATGGAACAAAACAGAGAACCCAGAAATTAATCTACAACTATATGGTCAATTAATCTTTAACAAAGCAGGAAAGAATATCCAATAGGAAAAAGATTCTCTTCAACAAATGGTATTGGGAAAACTGGACAGCAACATGCAGAAGAATGAAATTGGACCAACTTCTTACACTATTCACAAAAATAAATTCAAAATGGATAAAAGGCCTAAATGTGAGACAGGAAACCATTAAAATCCTAGAGGAGAACACAGGCAATAACCTCTTTGGTATCAGCCATGGCAACTTCTTCCTAGATATATCTTCTAAGGCAAGAGGAAAAAAAAGCGAAAATAAACTACTGGGACTTCATCAAAATAAAAAGATTCTACACAGAGAAGGAAACAATCAATAAAACTTAAGGCAACCTACAGAATGGGAGAAGATATTTGCAAATGATATATCTAATAAAGGGATAGTATACAAAATCTATAAAGAACTTATCAAGCCCAATATCCGAAAAACAAATAATCCAGTTAAAAAATGGGAAGACAACATGAATAGACATTTTTCCAAGAAGACATACAGATGGTCAACAGACACAAGAAAAGATTCTCAACATCACTTATCATCAGGAATATACAAATCAGAACTACAACGAGATATCACCTCACGCATGTCAAAATCGCTAAAATTAACAACACACAAAACAACAATGCCGTGGAAGGGGAACCCTCTTACACTGTTGGTGGGAATGCAAATGATGCAATCACTCTGGAAAACATCATAAAGTTTCATCAAAAAGTTAAAAATAGGGGGTCTGGGTAGCTTACTTAGCTAAGCATCTGACTCTTGATTTCAGCTCAGGTCATGACCTTGCAGTCATGAGTTAAAGCTCCGTGTCAGGCCCTGTGCTGTCAGTGTAGAGCCTGATTGGGATTCTCTGTCTCTCTCTCTCTACCCCTCCCCACTCACATTGGCTCTGCCTCTCTCAAAATAAATATATAAATTTTTAAAAAATGAAAAGAAAGAAGTTAAAAATAGAACTACCCCAGCAATTGCACTAGTAAGCATTTACTCAAAGGATACAAAAATACTAATTCAGAAGGATACATTTTCATAGCAGCATTATCAACGATAGTCAAATTATGGAAAGAGCCCAAATATCTATCAGCTGATAAGCTGATATAGAAGTACACACACACACACACACACACACACACACACACACACACACATACACACACCCCACTGGAATATTACTCATTCATAAGAAAGAATGAAGTCTTTCTATTTGTAATAGTGTGGATAGAGCTAGAGAGAATTATAAGAAGCGAAATAAGTCAGTCAAAGAAAGACAAATGCCATGTGATTTCATTCATATATGGAATTTAAGAAACAAAACAAATGAACATAGTAAAGAAAGAAAAGGAGAGGAAAATCAAGAAACAGACTCTTAACTATACAGAACAAGCTGATGGTTACTGGAGAGAAGGTGGGCAGAGGGATGGGTTAAGTAGGTAATGTGTATTAAGGAAGGCACTTTTGATGAGCACAGGGCATAAGTGATGAATCACTAAATTCTACACCTGAAATTAATATTACACTGTATGTTAGCTAACTGTAAATTAATTTAAAACTTGGAAAGAAAAAAAAGCAGAGATTGTCAAAGTGACTTTAAAAACAAGACCTAACCCAGAAAAACCGTATTGTCACCCAAAAAAACCGTATTGTCACCCAGAAAAACCCATAAATACAAAGACTCAGGTTAAGACTGGAGAAGGAGATACCATGCTAACACTAACAAAACAAACAAGATGGAGTAGCCACATTATTTCCACACACAAAGAAACTTCAGTATAAGAAAAATTATCAAGGCAAAAGAGAGCATTTCATATGATAAAGGGGTCAGTTTTCCAAGAAGACCCAACAGTCCTTAACATATATCTCCCTAAACACACAGCATCAAATTATGTAAGTTAAAAGTTGATAAAAATGTTAATAGAAACAGACAAATCTGTTACTACAGGTGTATACATGAAAAGCTTATTTTTTTTTTAGTAATTAGTAGGTCAAACAGGTAGAAAAGTAATAAGAATGTAATTGGCCTAAACATCATTACCAATCAATTTGATCTAGTTAACATTTTTATAATAATCCATCCAACAACAGCAGAATACACATAATCCTCAAAATCACACGGAATAACAACCCTCATCAAGACAGACCACACACTAGGCCATAAAACACATCTTAAAAAATTTTAAAGAATAAAAATAATAAAAAGCATATTCTCAGACAACACAGGAATTAAACTAGAAATCAATAAAAGAAAGAGCTAGAAAGTGCCCAATACTTGGAGAGTTAAAAATATACTTCTAAATAATGCCTGGATCAAAGAAGACATTTCAAGAAAAATTTAGAAATATTTTGAACAAAATAAAAATGAACATACAACTTATCAAAATTTGTGGGATGCAGAAAAAAACTGTGATTAGAGAGAAATGCATTTCATTAAATGCATATATTAGTAAAGTAGAAAAATTCAAAATCAATAATCTAAGTTTTTCCACTTAGAAAACTAGAAAAGAAAGAGCATTTTAAGCCTAAAGCAGTAGAAGTAAGGAAGCAAAAATTAGAGCAGAAATCAATGACATTGAAAATAGAAAATAAAAGAGAAAACTCCACCAAACCTAAAGTTAGTTCTTGGGAAAGATCTAGAAAACTAATAACCATCTACCCAGGCTAACAAAGAAATAACGAGAGAGAAAGAAAAGATGCAAAATATCAAAGTGAAAGTAGGCTCATACAAATGATTTCATGGATACAAAAAAGATAACAAAGGAATACTATAAATAAACATATTTCCACAAATTTGATAAGTTAAATAAAATTTACAAAATCCTAGAAAAACAGAAACCTACGAAACTCGCACAACAAGAGATAGGTAATTTGAATGGGCCTATATTCACTTTTTAAAAAATTGATTCAGTGACTAATAACTGAAAAAATAAGCACTAGGTTCAGGTATTTTTGATAATTCTACAAAATATTTAAGGAAGAAATGATACCAATTCACCACAGTCTTGTCCAGAAAATAGAAACAGAGGGAACACTTCTTAATTCCTTCTATGAGTCCAGCACTATTGTAATACCAAAAGCAGATAAAGACAAACTTCAGACCAATATTTCTCAGAATATACATGCAAAAATCTTCAGGAAAATATTAGCAAATCTCATGCAGCAATGCCAGAAAAAAATTATACATCACAACCAGTGTTTTTCTAGACATGCAAATCTCATTCAATGTTCAAAATCAGTGTAATCTACCACATCAACAGACTAAACTAGAGAATATTAATGATATCAACTGATGCAAAAAAAATCATTTAACAAAACCCAACACTTATTCATGTAAAAACTCTCAGTAAACTAAATATAGGATACTATTGAAAGACACAGATAACAAATGGAATCCAAGAAGAGATACAAAAAGGACAAAGTGACACAAAATTTATAAAATGAAAGTTATGGTATTCAATTATAAACAAAACAAAAAATAATGGTACTCATAATCATATCAAAGGAAAAATCAAGAAACAGGTAGTGGAACAAATGTTTTATGGATGTCGAAAAGCAATTCACCTCTAGTGTTTGATTCTACACATATTCAAAAAATGATCAAAATATACAGGCTCTGGATAAATTAGCAAGAATAATTTATTATTTAATCTTGTGACCTTAAAACAAGCAACACACTATTTTCCCCCCAATGTCCTTGAAATGTGTGTCAATATCGATCATAATCTTGGCCATTAAAGGGGCTCCTGGGTGGCTCAGTCAATTAAGTGTTGGACTTAGGCCCAGGTCATAATCTTGGGGTTCTTAACTTCGAGCCCCATGTTGGGCTTTGTGCTAAGAGCTCAGAGCTTGGAGCCTGCTTCAGATTCTGTCTCTCCCTCTCTCTCTGGCCCCCCTCTGAAAAAGTAAACACTAACTTTTTAATATAATAATAATAATCTTGGCCACAAAAGAAGTCTCAATAAGTTATAATAAGTAGAAGCTAAACATGCTGCAGCATAAAGAAAATAAACCACCCAGAGATTTTACAAAAGAAAACAAAAAGTACTGTTTTGAGTCTCAAAGATGAAATAAATAGACCTTGTGGTTAGAGGCTATTTCAAAAATAGAGGAAGAGAAATATCCCATTATATTTATACATCACATCCTCTTTACCTATTCATCAATCGATGGACATTTGGGTTGCTTCCAAGACTTGGCAATTGTAAATGATGCTGCAATAAACATAGGGGTGCATTTATCTTTTAGAAGTAATATTCTTGTTTTCTTTGGGTAAATACCCAGTAGCGGAATTACTGGATCATTTGATATTTGTTTTTAATTTTTAAAAGAATGAGATCTTGCCATTTATGACAATATAGGTGAACCTAGAGAGTATTATGCTAAGTGAAATAAGTCTGACAGAGACAAATACCATATGATTTCACTTACATGCAAAATCTAAAAAACCAAAACAAAATAAAACAAACAAAAAAATCAGACTCTTAAATACAGGGAACAAACTGGTGGTTGGCGGAGGAGTGGTATGTTGGGGGATGGGTAAAATAGATAAAGGGGATTAAGAGGTACAAACTTTCAGTTATAAAATAAATAAATCACAGAGATGAAAAGCACAGTAAAGGGAATACAGTCTATAATATTGTAATAACATTGTATGGTGACACATGATAAGTATACATTGTGATGAGCACTGAGTGACGTGTAGAATTGTTGAATCAGTACATCATACCCTTGAAACTAATAGACCATTGTATGTTAATTTTACTTCAATTTTTTAAAAAATCAGGTTTTGTGTCCCTCTCTCTCCCCAACTCTCTTTCCCCCTTCCCCTCCCCATGGCCCTCCATTAGGTTTCTTCTCTTCTCCTGTTATACCTATGAGGGCAAACAAATGGTATCTTTCCTTCTCCGCCTGACTTATTTCGCTTAGCATGACACCCTCGAGGTCCATCCACTTTCCTACAATGGCCAAATTTCATTCTTTCTCATTGCCATGTAATACTCCATTGTATATATATACCACATCCTCTTGATCTACTCTTCAGGTGATGGACATTTAGGCTCTTTCCATGATTTGGCTATTGTTGACAGTGCTGCTATGAACATTGGGGTACATGTGCCCCTATGCATCAGCACTTCTGTATCCCTTGGGTAAATCCCTACCAGTGCTATTGCTGGGTCATAGGGGAGTTCTACTGATGGTTTTTTGAGGAACCTCAACCCTGTTTTCCAGAGAGGCTGCACCAATTTACATTCCCACCAACAGTGTAGGATGGTGACCATTTCTCCACATCCTCGCCAGCATTTATGGTCTCTTGATTTGTTCATTTTAGCCACTCTGACTGGTGTGAGGTGGTATCTTAGTGTGGTTTTGATTTGTGTTTCCCTGATGATGAGTGATGTTGAGCAACGTTTCATGTGCCTGTAGGCCATTTGGATATCCCCTTGGGAGAAGTGTCTGTTTATGTTTTCTGCCCATTTCTTTACTGGGTTATTTGTTTTTTGGGTGTGGAGTTTGATGAGTTCCTTGTATATTTTGGATACTAGCCCTTTATCTGATATGTCATTTGCAAGTATCTTTTCCCATTCCGTCAGTTGCCTATTAGTTTTCTTGATTGTTTCCTTTGCAGTGCAGAAGCTTTTGATCTTGATGAGGTCCCAATAGTTCATTTTTGCTTTTATTTCCCTTGCCTTTGGTGATGTGTCAAGTAAAAAATTGCTGCAGTTGAGGTCAAGGAGGCTGTTTCCTACTTTCTCCTCAAGGGTTTTGATGGTGAATACTGAAAACTAACCAAGGGTTGAAGGGAGAGGGGGAGGGAGAAGGGAGGTGGTGGTAATGGAGGAGGGCACTTGTGGGGAAGAGCACTGGGTGTTATATGGAAACCAATTTGACAATAAACTATTAAAAATAAAATAAAATAATAAATAATAAAAAAGACCAGTAATAAAAAATTTTTGTTTTAAAAAACATTAAACTATTGTATTAAGGAAATAAAGAGGAGGAAAAAGGGAAATAATAAAATGAGTGAAGATGGTTCAACAATCAGAAATCCTTTTACATAATTCAGTACATCAACAAACAAAAAGATAAAATAAAGCATATAAATATATCCCTAAATTACCTTAAAAGGGAGTTTGTAAAATGTAGCAGCTATTTTCATAAAACTATAAGAATAGATAGGTGCCATTATAACATAAAGTCTCCAAAAATAACAAACATTACAGTGAATACTGAAATGGTCAAGCCATTTAAATGGGAAAAAAAGGACAAGTTGCTCACCTATACATATTTTTAGAAGTTTTGGCTAAAGCAATAGGGTAAGAAAATGAAGTCATTCATATAAATACTAATTGTCCACAATTATATATATAGAAACCCTAGAGAACAAAACTAAAATCTATAAGAACTAGAGAAGGAATTTACCAACATGCATGAATTTTAAAAAGTAGATATATAAAATTTATGGATTTTATTTGGAACAATATAAATTGAAAAGAAATAAAGTCATATTCCAGACACAAATGCAAATAAAATGCATGTATATTTACAAACATTTCAAAGGTATAGACCATATGAAGAAAATTATAAAATCCTATTAAAGGAAATTAAACAAGATCTAAATAAACATATATATAAGGCAACCCCAATTAGGAAAACACAGTAATTTAAAAATGTCAGTCCTTCTGAAATTATTGTGTAAGTGTGATATATTTGCAATTTGTAATTCCATTGAAACTGGATAAAGCATTTCTATAGGAACTTACATGATAGAATAAATATCTGAGTCAAGCCAAGAAAAATATATAAAGTAGAGGGAGGAAGATTTAATAGATTTAAATGTAAAAAAAAAAAAAGCAGTACAGATCTTAAAAGACAATGTAGAAAAGTACTTTCAATAAATATGACAAAAGGTTAATACATTTGCTATGCAAAGACTCCAGGCTATTAACAACCCCAAGGGAAACAGACCTGAACAGGCAGCTTAGGGAAAAGAAAATTAAAATGTCTAATAAACAAATGAATACATATAAGCTGAAACACCAGTAAGAAACCATTTCTTCCTAGTTAGCATGACAAACACAGTTTTATATGTGATGCTGCTGTGTGGGAGAAGATTCAGAGAAATGTTCCTTGCTGGTATGAGCTTGAATTGCTAAAGCCTTTTCAGAAAAAAATCTAGCAATAATCTGTGAATTTTTAGATACACTACAGATTAATCCAGCAGTCATTTCTGGAACCTATCCTATGGAAATAAAAACAATATGCATCTTATAGAAACTCCAAAGCTTCCAGTGGCTCCCCATTTCCCCCAGATTAAAAGCCAAGTTCTTACAGTTTTCAAGGGACCTGAAATGATACAGCCTTTCTCTCCTCTCCCCTACTTCAACTCTCTCTGGCCCCACCCTCCTCTTGGCCGTTTCTTGACTACATCAGGCACACTCCAACCCTAGAAACTTGGTGCTGGATCTCTCTTCTGTGTAGTATGTTCTTTGTCCAGACATCCATGCGGTGAACTAACTCCCTCATCTCCGTAAGGATCTTGCTCCATGGCACCTTCTCAAATGAGACCTGCTTTGACCAACTCACTTAAAATCACAACCACAGCCCCCTACTGTATCCCCATATTCCAAACCCCCTATTCTAGCTCTGTTTTTATTCATATCTTTAGTACCCTAATTAATAATAAATTATTTCATTTAGTGTTTATTGTCTTATTCGTTGTCTGTCTTCTTCCAAAATATATATACCACAAGCACAGGGATTTTGTCTGTTTTGCCCCCTGATTTTTCTCGAGTATCTGAGATACATAAGACACTGATCAATATTTATTGATGCCTACAAGTACAAAAGTTTTTATTGAAATATTTTTGTAGCAAAATACAACAATCATGAGTACCCCAAAACTCAATTGTCCATTCAGCTGAAGAGCAGAGTAGATGGCAGATCCATACTGCTGGAATAGTATGTAGCTATTTATTTCTAGTAGTTTGGATGGAGGGCATAGTTCTATTGATAAATAAAAATATCAAGTTCAGATTAATATATCATGACCCCATTTTTATACAAACAAAATTAATAAAAATCTCTCATTTGTATGTAAAGTTTGGAACAAATTTTGAGAAAGACATGGAGTACTACACCCATGTTACAGGCTGTTAACATTAGCTTAACTAAGAGAATCAGGTTCCACCCAGGTCCCTTCAGATCCGTCTTTGATCATATTTTGGTAACATCAGAGGAAATAGAAATAATACAGTAAACAAAGCAAGGCTTTAGAGTAAGTATATTTAATACTCTCACACCTTATGGGGTAGAATTGCTTCTATAAAACAATTAACCAAAGCAAAGTAAGCCAGACAAAGAAAGACAGATATCATACGATTTCAGTCATATGTGAGATTTGAGAGATGCAATAGATGAACACAGGGGAAGGGAAGGAAAAATAAGATAAAAACACAGAGGAAGGCAAACCATAAGACACTCTTAAACAGAGAACAAACTGAGGGCTGGTGGAGGGGAGGTGGGTGGAGGATGGGTTAAATGAGTGATCGGCATTAAGGAGGGTACATGTTGGGATGAGCACTGGATATCAAATGTAAGAGACGAATCACTGGGTTCTACTACTGAAGTCAGGACTACACTGTATGTTAACTAACTTGGATTTTTAAAAATTGAGTTTTCAAATTTAAAAATAAAGGTTGGCAAAAAATGAAATATTTAGCAATTAATTCAACAAACAAAAACAAGTTTTATATGCTAAAAACTACAAAACATTGCTAAGAAAAACTGAGGATCAAAATAAATGGAAACATTCCATGTTCATGGATTGGAAAACTCAGTATTTTTAAAATAGCAATTCTCCCCTAATTGATCTACAGATTCAGTGAAATTCTTAGCAAACCTCAGGCAAGACTTTTTGCAGAGATTGAGAAGTTGATCCAAAAATTTATGTGGAAATACATAGGTCACAGAAGAGCCAACATAGTCTTGATGAACTGAATCAGAGGATTTATACTTTCTCTTTTTTTTTTTTATGTTTTATTTTGAGAGAGAGGGGGGGGCAAGAGAGAGAGAGAGGGAGAGAGAGAGAGAGAGCATGAGGTGGGAAGAAGACAGAGAAGGAGATACAGAATCCGAAGCAGGCTCCAGGCTCTGAGCTGTCAGCACAGTGCCCGACACAGGGCTTGAACCCACGAACCATGAGACCATGACCTGAGCTGAAGTTGGCCGCTTAACTGACTGAGCCACCCAGGAGCCCCAAGGATTTATACTTTTTGATATTAAGACTTATTATAAAGCTACCGTTAATCAAGACAGTTACAGCACTGAATAAAAATAGATACATGGATTAGAATTGAGAGTGAAAAGATAAACTCGTATTGTTGGCCAACTGATTTTCAAAGTGCCAACGCAATTCAATGAGGAAAGAGTCTTTTCAAAAATGATGCTAGGACATTTAAATGTCCACATACAGAAAGATTAATTTATACCCTCACCTCATACCATAGACAAAAATCAACTCAAAAGGAATCATAGATCTAAATATAAGAGCAAGGCCAAATTTGGGGGCATGCATCCTACATATTCACACAAGGCCTTGTACTTGGTTTAATGCCCTGCTTTCACTGTTACGAAATTCATCGTGATTTTTGAACAAGGGTCCCCCCTACTCTCATTTTTCACTGGGTCCCATAGATTATATAGTGTACTGTGTACAAGAGAAAATGATAAAACTTTTCAAAGAATAGATAGAAACTATTTGTGATTTAGGGTTAGACAAAAAGGAAGTTATAGCAAAAGCATGATCCATAAAAGAATAAATTGGTAAATTGGAATTCAACAACATTTAAATCCTTTGTGTTTCAAAAGATTTTAAGAAAATAAGACGTCCTAGATTTTGAGAAAATATCAGCCAGTCATATTTCTAATGAATGATTTGTACAGATATGTAAAGAATTCTTACAACTTAATAATTAGACAACCCAATTAAAAGATTGGCTAAGGATTTGAATAGCTATTTCTTTTAAAAGATTTTTTTATGTCTTTATTTTTATTTTTTGAGAGAGAGAGACAGAGACAGAGAGAGAGAGAGACAGAGAATGAGTGGGGAAGGGACAGAGAGAGACACACACACACACAGAATCCAAAGCAGGCTCCAGGTTCTGAGCTGTCAGCATGGAGCCCAAAACGGGGCTCGAACCCACAGACTGTGAGATCATGATCTGAGCCAAAATTGGACACTTAACCAACTGAGCCACCCAGGCGCCCCTCTTCAAAAAGATTTATAAAAGGTAATGAACACAAGATATCCAACATCATTAGTCACTAGGGAAAAGGCAAATTAAAACCAAATGAGATATCAGTACATACTTACTGGATTAATTATAATCAAAGACATAATTAGCAAGATTGTGGAAAAACTGGAACCCTTATACATTGCTCATGGGGAAGCATAACATTACCATATGGACCCATAATTCTACCCCTAGGTATCAATCTAGAAATGAAAACATGGTCACATGAATATGCAAAGATTCACGGCAGCATTTCCATAACAGTCAAAAAGTGGAAAAATTCCAAATGTCCATTAACAGGTAAATGGATAAATAAAACATGGTATATACATCCAACGATGTATTACTCAGCAATAATAAGGAATGAAATACTAATACATGCTACAACATGAATGAACCTCATATTGTGCTCATTAAAAGAAGCCAGATGTGCAAGACCACCTACTGTATTGATTCCATCTATATGAAATGTCCAGAAAAAGGAAATCTACAGAGACAGAAAGTAGATTAGTAGTTTCCTGGGGCTGGGAGATAGGAACAGGGACTGACTACAAATGATGAAAAATTGCAAACTTTGGGAGGTAATGAAGTGCCCTAAATTTGGATTGTGGTGATGGTTGTAGAACTCTATACATTTGCTAAAAATCATTAAATTGTACACTTAAAACACATGAATTTTAGAGTATGTAAGTTATACCTTATTAAAACTGCTTTAAAAAATAAAGGTAGGCGTATTAGTAGCTGAATAGACAAGGTTGAAGAAAAGTTAATTAGATGTATTCTTTTCCTGGAATGTAAGAAAAAAAGATCTGAAACTATGAAAAAAAAATAAGATATACTGCATAATCTGATGTTTGGACATACGGCCCATGGGAATTTTAGAAGGAGAGGAGAAAGTGAGAACAAAAAATCAAATAAAAAGAAGGGAAAACTTTTCAGAATGAAAGATAGAACTTCTTTTATAAGTTATGATTTAAATTCCAGTTAGTTAACAAACGTTAGTTTCAGGCATAGAATTTGGTTGTTCACACTTACATACACCACCTGGTAATCATCACGAGTGCCGTTCTCAATCCCCACCTCATATTTGACCGGTCCCCCTGCCTACTTCCTCTCTGGTAACCACTAGTTACCCCACCCATGTTCATTTGTTTTGTTTCTTAAATTCCACATATGAGTGAAATCATATGACATTTGTCTTTGTGCATTATCAACAATAGAAAAACGATGGATCAAACCCCAAATGTCCATCAACTGTTGAATAGATAAAGAAGATGTGGTTTATATATGCAATAGAATATTACTCAGCCATAAAAAGAATGAAATCTTGCCGTTTGCAATGACATGGATGGAGCTGGAGTATTATGCCAAGTGAAATGAGTCAAAGAAAATTAGAACTTTATGTTAAAAAGGCTCATCAAGTGCAGAGAATAAATATTTAAAACACATAGCTAGATGTATTATGGTGAAATCTAAAACATCAAGGATAACAAACAAACCATAATGGTTCCAGAAAGTAAAAGCAACTTACCTACAAGAAATGAAAATTGGTTGGAAGCTGGAATTTTCATATGAAACACTGAATTCAGGACAACAGTGGAGAAAAATGACCAAAATTTTAAGTGAACCTTAATTCTAAGCATACACAAACATTCACTCATGTATAAAAGTAAAATGAAGACATTTTCAGACTCAAAACTTTCATGGAGGGCATAGGAAGAGGGACGAGAAAAAGAAAATCAAGTTCCAGTTTTTAACTTATGAAAAGGTACCAAATAACTCCAGGCATTGAGAGAACGATATAAACCTAAGTATGTTAATTGAAAATTCAATTTCAATAACAAAAAAGGCAACATTCCATTATATTGGGTGAAAATATGAAGCAAAGGAAATGCAACCAATCCAAAAACAGGTTAGAAAGAGGGTGAGAAAACAAGAGATTCCTGTAAATATTAATAACTAAGATAGTAAGAATAAATATAAACATACTAGTGATTGAAATAAATGCTAATGGAATAAAGTGACATAAAATATAAGAATATGTATATTGGATAGGAAATAAAATTCAGCTATATGTATTTTTATGGATCTAAAATTGGTGTATAATATTTGTTAATTCAGGTATATAACGTAATAATTTGATATTTGTATACCCTAAAAAGTCACCACAATAAACTTTGTCATGACTCACCACCAAGCATCTGGTCCCCTCACCCATTTTGTCTACCACCACCCACTTCCGCTCTAAATAACTACAAATCTGTTCTCTGCATTTATGAAGGGTTTTTTTTGTCATTTCTTTGTTTTTTAGATTCTAAATATAAGTGAAATCATATGGTATTTGTTTTTTTCTGTCTGACTTATTTCACTTAGCATAATACCCTCAAGGTCCAACCACATTGTCACAAATGGCAAGATTTTCTTCTTTTTTATACCTGAGTAGTATTCCATTATATTCCATTACAAAGAATGCAGAATGTTATTGCTTACTAATAAAATATGCACTTGACCAGACTTCATGGTAGAAGTCATGATGTGTAAGAAAATCCCTTTCAAATACTGAGAGGACACGTTTTACAGCAATATTGTGGCAGAGCTAGGGTTTGGAACACTTCTCCCCATATTTCCTACCTACTCCCTCAGCTCCTACCCTCCCTTCTGGCTGGCATTAAATAGCACAATATTAATCACTACATTATATTACTCTACAAACATGAAGCACATGCAAAATCACATGCATTAGGCCACAAGAAAAATAACAATAGACTCTGAAATGAAAAAAATCTTATGGAACACATTTTCTAACCACATGTCATAGATCAGAACAACCAGGGCAAACTCCTTCAATCTTATTCACTGGGAAATTTTCAAAACTCCTTTTAAACAGTCCTTAGTTTAAAAAGAAAATCAAAATATAAATTATAGATGACTAAGAAATAAATTCTAAAGAAAACATATAAAACTACAAACATATGAAAATCACCAATATACCCAAAGTGGCAAAGAGATAAACACTCATGGCCTAAAAAGCATTTTGTTAGAAAACAAGAATCATTGAAAAGTAAACTAAGTTTTAAATCAAGGTGTTAAGAAAAAAGGCCAAGGAAATTTCTCCCCCAAGGAAATTGAAGACAAAAATGAGGAAAGAAAAAAATACTAAAATACAATAAAGAAAAGCAGGACTTAATTAAATCTCAGACAAAAACATAAGAGTAATGGAGCAATGCAACCAAAAGGTGACTCCTTGAAGGCAACAGCAAAATGGAAAATTTGATCAAGAGAACAAAGGAGGGGTGCCTGGGTGGCTCAGACTTCAGCTCAGGTCATGATCTCACAGTTGATGAGTTCAAGCCTTGCGTCGGGCTCTATGCTGACTGCTCAGAGCCTGGAGCCTGCTTTGGATTCTGTCTTCCTCTCTCTCTGCTCCTCCCCCACTCATGCTCTTTTTCTATCTCTCTCTCTGTCAAATACAAATAAACATTAACAAAAAAGAGAGAGAGACCAAAAGAAAAAAACATAAATGAACAATGCTAGGAACAAGGAAAAGGATGTGTCTGCAGTTAAGAAAAATATTAAAACTTTACAAAAGAAATCTTTGTATAATTTTCTGCCAATAAATGTGACAATCTAGAAAAAAATGCTTACTTTTTTAAGGAAAATACGCATCGTCCAAACTGAGAGTCAACATGAGAACTAAACAGAATTGAAGGTAATAGAAGAAATGTATAATGTACTTTGAGAGCTACCCTAACCCTGACTTTCCCCCACACCTACACACACACAAATATCAATTTCAGGGGCACCTGGGTGGCTCAGTCAATTAAGTATCCAACTCTTGGTTTCCGCTCAGGTCATGATCCCACAGTTGTGAGATAAAGCCCTATGTCCGGCTCTGCTCTGGGTATGGAATCTGCTTAAGATTCTCTCTCTCTCTCCCTCTTCCTCTGAGCCTCATCTTCTCTCTCTCTCTCTCTCTCTCTCTCTCTCTCTCTCTGCTCTCTCTCTCTCTCTCAAAAAACAAAAACAATAACAAATATCAGTTTCAAACAGTTTTATTGACAATTTCCACCAATCCTTAAAAGAACAGAAAATGCTCATATTAAATAAGCCATTCTGACATATTTTTAAAATTTCAGATCACCTCAAATCATCATAAGGCTACTATGTTTCTGCTATAAATGCCAGATAAATACAAGGTAAATGAAAATCCTCAATAATTAGCAAATCAAATTCAGCAATACATTAAAAGGATCATACTCCATGGTCAAGTGGGATTTATTCCAAGGATACAAGGGTGGTTCAATATCAGGAAATCAATTGACATGATACACACATTAATAAAAGGAAGGAAACAGGTTATATGATCCTCTCAACAGATGCAGAAAAAGTATTAGACAAAACTCAACATCCATTTATGATAAAAATTCTCAACAAAGTAGTTTAGTATGAACATACCTCAACATAATAAAGGGGATAAATGACAAACCCACAGCTAATATCATGCTCAATAGAGAGAAGTTAAAAATGTCTCCTCTAAGATCATGAACAAGACAAGAATCCCCTAATGTTGCCACTTGTATTCAACATGATACTCCTCTAAGATCATGAACAAGACAAGAATCCCCTTATGTTGCCACTTGTATTCAACAAGCTACACTAATCAGACAAGAAAAAGAAATAAAAGACATCCAAATCAGTAATGAAGATGTAAAACACTCACTGTTTGCAGATGACACGATACTATATGTGAAAAAAACCTAAACCTACCAAAAACACTATTAAATCTAATAAATACATTCAGTAAATTTGCAGGATACAAAATTAATATTCAGAAAAAAATTAATATTCAGAAACCGGTTGCATTTTTCTATACACTAATAACAAGCTAACAGAAAGGGAAATTAAGAAAATAATCCCATTTATAATTGCATCAAAAATAATATAATACTTAGGAATAAACTTAACCGAGGAGGTGAAAGAACAGTACTCTGAAACTATAAGATATCAATGAAAGAAATTGAAGATGACACAAATAAATAGATAGATATATACTATGGTCATGCATTGGAAGAGTTAATGTTAAAATTCCCATACTACCCAAAGCAATATACAGATTCAATGTAATTCCAGTCAAAATACCAACAACAGTTTTTCACAGAACTAGAACACATAATCCTAAAATTTGCACGGAACCACAAAAGATCCCAAGTATCCACAGATACTTAATTTCTCAGAGAAGTCTTGAGAAGGAAGAACAAAGCTGAAGACAATCACGATCCCAGATTTCATGATATACTACAAAGCTTTGGTAATCCAAACATTATGGTACTGGCACAAAAATAGACAAAAAGATTGATGGAGTAGAATAGAGAGCCTGAAAATAAACCCACACTTATATAATTCAGTAATCTATGACAAAGGAGGCATGGATACACAGGGGAAAGACAGTCTCTTCTATAAATGGTGCTGGGAAAACTGGACAGCTACATGCAAAAGAGTGACACTGACCAAGTATCTCACACCACACACAAAAATAAATGCAAAATGGCTTCAAAACCCAATATAAGACCTAAAACCCACAAGACTCCTAAAAGAAAACATAGGTAGTAAACTCTTGGGCATTGGTAGTAAACTCTTAGCAATCGATAGATATTTTTTGGATCTGTCTCTTTAGACAAGGGCAACAAAAGCAAAACGAAACAACTGAAATCACATCAAATTAAAAA
The DNA here is from genome assembly GCF_006229205.1 of Suricata suricatta. Classification (NCBI taxonomy): domain Eukaryota; kingdom Metazoa; phylum Chordata; class Mammalia; order Carnivora; family Herpestidae; genus Suricata; species Suricata suricatta. The sequence continues at coordinate 8,345,652 of NC_043702.1, forward strand.
GCTTTTGCACAGTGAAAGAAACCATGAACAAAACATAAAGGCAACCTACTAAAAGGGAGAAGATATTTGCGAATGATATATTGCATAAGGGGTTAGTATCCAAAACATATAAAGAACTCTACAACTCAACACCAAAAAAGCCAAACAGCCAAATTAAAAAATGGACAAGAGGACCTCAATAGACATTTTCCCAAAGAAGACATAGAGACGAAAAATAGGCATAGGAAAAGACACTCAACATCACTAGTCATCAAGGAAGTGCAAATCCATACTACAATGAGATGTTACCTCACATCTGTCAGAATGGCTAGAACCAAAAAGACAAATAAAAAGTGTTGGCAAGGATGTGGAGAAAAAACCCTTGTGCACTGTTGGTGGGAATGCAGACTGGATTCAGCCACTATGGAAAAACAGTGTGGAGGTTCTTGAGAAAATTAAAAATAGAAATACCATATGATACAGCAGTTTACTGCGTATTTATCTAAAGAAAATGAAAATGCTAATTCAAAAAGATATATGCACCCTATGTTCATTGAAGTACTGTTTATGATTCGCCAAGATATAGAAGCAACCTAAGTTTCCATCAACAGATGAATGATTAGGAACATGTGTACATAAGAGGTACAAACTTCAGGTTATAAAAAAGTGGCTCTGTGTGTGTGTAATGTTACTCAGCCATAAAAAAGAAGGAAATCTTGTCATTGCAAAGACAGTGGACCTAGAAGATATTATGTTAAGTAAAACAAATCAGAGAAAGATAAGTACTACATGATTTGACTTACGTGTGGAATCTAAAAAATAAAACAAACAAAACAGAAACAGACCCATACATACAGGGAACAAACTGATGATTGACAGAGAGGAGGTAGGGAGGGGAATGGGCACCACAGGTGAAGGGGATTAAGAGGTACAAATTTCCATCAATAAAGAAGTAATCAAGGCTTATAAAGTCCGCCACAGGGAATATAGTCAGTAACATTGTAATAATTGTGTTTGGTGACAGATGGTAACTAAACTTACTGTGGTGATCATTTCATAATGTATATACATGTTGAATTACTATGTTGTACACCTGAAACTAATATAATATTGCATGTTAGCTATGCTGTGATTAAAACAAAAAAACAAACCCCAACTTCCAAAAACCAAAAGACATCAACTCACAAATTCAAGAAAGTCTGGAAACCCAAAAGGATAAATGCAAAACAAAAACAAAAAATTAAAAAAATATATCTTAAACAAATCTAGACTCATTACAGTATAAACGCTAAGAGAAAAATCTTAAAAACCTTCAGAGAAAACCTTCATGAGTCACAACCAAACCTCAAGCAATAAACTTTGAAAAATGTCAGTTCATCAACCAATCAATCAATGACTACAAGTTCCTGGTGTGGTGGCGCAGGATTCAAAAAACCTCAATCTCCCCCAACTCCCACAAGTCATACAGCTTTCTGCTGGAAAAACCAAAAAAGTTGAGAAAAGCACTTAAGAATGTTACTGAAGAGACGGAACTGTGTGGTAAGGCTTCACCAGGTGGAAGTAAAGTGAAAGGAGAGACCAGAGAACCAGGCAAGCACGGAGTCACTTCTGACCTCAGGGCCTTTGCTGATCCCAGAGAATCAGAACCTCAGGTTTGACAGCTTTAAGACTCTTTTTTTTAATGTTTTTTATTTATTTTTGAGAGACAGAGAGAGAGAGTGCGAGCAGGGGAGGGTCAGAGAGAGAGAGGGAGACGCAGAATCTGAAGCAGGCTCCAGGCTCCGAGCTAGCTGTCAGCACAGAGCCCGATGCGGGGCTTGAATCCATGAACCGTGAGATCATGACCTGAACTGAAGCCGGACGCTTAACCGACTGAGCCACCCAGGTGCCCCAGGTTTGACAGCTTTAAATGGTGAGAGGGACAGAAATGAAGTCTAGAGTCCATACAAGATGGAGAGTCCAAGGGTGCATTGGTAACTCGTGTGTTAAGTGTAAGACTTTTGCTTTCAGCTCAGGTCATGATCTTACAACTCATGAGTTCAAGCCCTGCAACAGGGTCTGAGCTGATAGTGTGGAGCCTGCTTGGGATTCTCTGTCTCTCCCTCTCTCTCTGCTCCTTCCCTGCTTGCTCTCTCTCTCTCTCTCTCTCTCTCTCTCAAAAACAAACAAACAAACAAACAGATGGAGGGGACATCAAGAGTCCCGGCCAGGCACCACATCCTCCCAGTGAGAGCAGTGAAGGGGGCATCTCTAGTCTGGAATAAGTGCCCTCCCAGAGACCCACCAGCCTTCCCCCAGGTGCTCTCAGACGCTGACCCGTGTTAAACACCTGGATTTGGCAGACAGAAACCTTTTCCAAAGGGTTTCCAAGCCTCCATTGCAGTCCTTGATGTTTGCTATAAATAATTTCCCCAATACAATGCTAGTACACAAAGACACCCGGCAAAATAATCTTTTTGAACAGAAGAAAATGTTCCCTTTGTGGAAAGGGGGAAACTGGTAACTCTATAGTAGAAGAGCCTGGCAAACACCACTTTAATTAAGTGATCAAGGTCAACTTCCCTGGTGAAAAGGGCTCACCTCACCTCACCTCTGTGGTATTCTCTCAGGAAACCCTCACCTTCAATCTAATCACGAGAAAAACAAAAGATGAACAAAAATTAAAAAGTGGTCTACAATCTTTTCCCATTCTGTCGGTTGCTTATTAGTTTTTTTTATCGTTTCCTTTGCATTGCAGAAGCTTTTTATCAAGAAGATGTGGTGTATACACACACACACACACACACACACACACACACACACACACCGGAATACTACATGGCAATGAGAAAGAATGAAATCTGGCCATTTGTAACAAAGTGGATGGACCTCGAGGGTGTCATGCTAAGCAAAATAACTCAGGCAGAAAAGGACAGATACCATATGTTTGCACTCATAGGTCTAACAGGAGAGACCTAACAGAGGACCATAGGGAGGGGAAGGGGGAAAGAGAGTTGGAGAGAGAGAGGGACACAAATCATGAGAGACTATTTAATACTGAAAACAAACCATGGACTGAAGGGGGAGGGGGAGGGAGGGAAGGGGGTGATGGTCATGGTGGGGGGCACTTGTGAGGAGAGGCACTGGGTGTTACATGGAAACCAATTTGAAAATAAACTATTAAAAAATTAAAAAAAAAAAGAAAGAAAATAAACTATTAAAAAAAAAAAGAAAAACGTAACCAGAGTCAGGTGAGAGGACAATGTCACAGGAAATAAACCTGGGTGTGCAGAGTACAGAAACTTCTGTGTTTGCAACTTTTCTGTAAGTATAAAATCATTCCAAAATTAAAAGCTGATTTAAAAAATTGCGAGTGAGAACCAGCAGAAACAACAGAAAACAGGGCTGCGGACACCTTCTATGTTGAAAATATCAGATGCTAATATAACACTTCTCTAATCTACTAAGTCTTTTATAAGAGAAGCCTACAGCAAACACCATCCATAACTGTGCAGTGACAGAAACTCTCCCTCTGAAATCAGGATCAAGATGAAATCATTGCCATCAGTTCCTGTATTCACCGTGTACAAGGACCTAGCCCACACAGTAAGGCAAGAAAAAGGAGTAATAAGTGGAAAAATTAGAGTAGAAGAAAAGAACTCTCACTGTGTTTACATTATATAAATCCACACATATTCATATATACCTCTATGTGAATCATTAGAATTCAAGAGAGTTTGGCAAAGTTTTCATTTATTTTTGTATCTTTGTAACAAGCAGCTAGGAAGTCAATTTTAAATTATGTAGATTTGATATAAAGACATCAAGTATCTATGAATAAATTTAGCAGAAGTATAAGACTTCTGCAGAAATACAAATTTTATTAGAAAATATATTTTAATTAATAATATGCATATACCATAGTAATGAGATAGAAGAGACAATATCATAAAGGTATCAATTCTCTTCAAACTGATCTATAGATTCAACAGATTCTAAACAGATTCCTGGCAAGATGTTGACAAGCCAATTTAGAGGCGCAAAGGACCAAGCCGCTTTGGAAGAAAAGAAGGTAAGAAGATTGACTGCAACAGATACCAAAAGTTCATCTGAAGCCGTGGTCACTGTGACAACGTGGTGCGTGTCGGGGCAAGGAAAGGCTGGCACAGGCCAGGGGTGGAGGAGAGAGCCCGTGGAAGGGACCGGCGTACATGACCCCAGAGTGAGTGAAGACAGGGGCGTTGCAGATCAGCAGGGGAAAGGATGGTGTCACTAATAAAAGGCTCCTCTGGGAAAAAAAATAATTGATAAGAATAAAATGAGAGCCTTCAAACTGTAGATGAGATGGGAAGCAATTCAGTCTCATTAAGATGAGACATTTGGAGAAAAAAAAAAAACATTCACTCAGATTAAGTCTGTGTACAGTGGAGATTGGGGGTCCATCACCAGTGAACACAGGCCTGGGAGAAAGCAAGTAAAACACCACTGAAACCAAACTGCAGACAGAGTCGACCTGGAAGAACCCAGGAGATGAAGAAGCATCCCCAAAGCACTTACGATCACACAAAAACCTCAATAAATCAACCAAGAGCCTGAAGATGGGATTATATACATACATATATAGTTTACAGTGGAGCCTGCAGAGACCTAACAACAAATTCAGATACCTCATCTGTCCCTCCCCCCCCCAAAAAACACCACAATCAACTTAAAAAGTAGAAATAACAAGATTTGAAAAAGCTACTAAAAAATAATTGTTACGGAAGAAAAGTTTGAGAGCGCTATGCTGAGCAGAAAGTTAAAAAGTGAAAGAGATGAAAATTTTGGGAGCAGATAAAAGCTGTGAAAGCTAGTGTTGCTTCAGTGGAAGAATCATTTTGCCCCAAAGCTGCAAAAGAAGATGTTTTTTTTTGAGAGGCAAGAGAAGAAACTTCCTGTGCAGTGAACATAGAATTGAATCTGCCACCTTAAGAACACAAGAACTGTGGTTAAAGAGTATGCATGCAATTCATCAGTAATTTTTCTGTATCACTTTAATTATTTATAACAATGAGGGTGCCTCTAGCTTATAAAATCAGTAATAAGTCTGTACTGTAAATTGTCGGCTTTAACAAGATAAGTCACCGTAAACAGACTTCAAAGACAAAGTGAGTATATTTACAACTTTCCGAATATCTAGCAAACTCTCCCTTTTCATCCAAGAAAAAACAATCCTGTCAACTGAACGACACTGGCAATAAATAAACCAGCAATTCACAAAACAGGCAAATGGCCAATAAACATAAAAAACTGTCCAGCGTCCCCTGTAATCAGGAAACTACCCGTTAAAAGGAGATGTGGCTCCTTATCCAGCACCTTTGCGAAGTTTGGGCACAGGGAGATGGTTTGTATCATTTAATATCGTGACGAGAACATATTGGTTCGGCTACTTAGAAAGGCAATTGGGCAGGATCTATAAACAAGTAAATATTAGTAACCTTTGCCTCCACAAGTCCATGTTTTTGGTTGTTGACACAAGACAGATACTTGTAAGTGTGCAAAAAATATAAGGAAATGGATTATTCTTATCATAGCTCGTTGGTAAAGTGAACAACTGAATATGACCTAAATGTCCATCAGTGGTGAGTGTGGGATGGTTTAAAAACTATGCTATATTGAGTCTATGGGATAGCATGTAGCTCTTAAAAAGAAAGAAGTAGATCTATATGATTGTTAAGGTGACCTCTAGGATTTTCACTCTTAAAATAAGACAAAATGGAAAATGGGAACAGCATATCTGATATAATCCCATTGATTAAAAAACAAGGCACAAAGTGCGTATATAGGAAAATAAGCCATACATGGAAACGCACAGAAAGAGATCTGAAAAGCTGCGCCCGAAACACTTCATAGGACCCGAATTAGAAACTGCATTGGGGTAGGCAGTGAACAGGACTTTCCCCCTCTCGTATTTTCATTTTGTGTAAAATTTTATGAACAAGAATGTATAATGTATTTCTTTTGTATGAAATAACAAATTAATTAAAAATATTAAGTAATATCACTTCTGACCCAACACTAGAGAATAAGATAGGAAGATTTCTACCCTCCTTCCCCCGACCTCCTTTTTTTTTTGTCAGAGGCATAACCCATTCCAGAACAAAAAATCAAAGTAAAGATAAAAATACTGAGCTGCACTGCTCTTTGGAGGTCTGGAGCCTTTCTCTTCCCTTTTACTTCCTTTGGCCAGGATGACGAGGAAGAACCACACCCCCGTGCCCCCTGCGCCCCCTCCCCCCCAGCCAGAGACAGGAATGACGCAGGAGCTGCTGGAGGCCTGTTCACAGGACAGGTGTAGACCACGGCCCCCGGTGTTTGAACCTACGCCAGATGTTTATCCTGAATTTTATGTTTTCTCAACTACCTTCTTGGAAATGGCTCATGAACGTAGGGGAGGCCTGAGGGAAACGAGAAGGTTCAGAGGTCACGAACAAAAAAACAAATCCCTGTCCTAAGAGGCTGGGGCGTCAGCCGGGCCTCTCTCTGAGCAGCACTGCAAAACAAGAAAGTCATGTGCGCAGTGGCCTGCTGCATGGAAACCTGATTTCCTCATTACCTACTCCTCTACTTTATTTACACTGCAAGCGAGCATTCTTGGACACCGGGCTAAAGTAGAGACTTAGGTTAGTGCCTTTAGAAATACACCGAAGCAGTCCATGGCCAGAGAGAGAGAGGTTTAAAGGGAAGGAGATGAAGACTGACCTGGTGCTGAGGTCGCTGCCCCCATCAGCCATCTTTCCACTCTGGGCCCCGCCTGGGCCCTGCCTGGGCCTCAAGTGTGGCCTCCGAACCCTCCAGCTGGGGTGCCCTGGGTCAGGGTAGCTGCCGAGCCCAGAGCAGGAAGTTTGTGAATTGACTCAGGCAGGACAGCTCCGCCCAAATGGGGAAAAGGGAAGTGAAAGTATCTCTCAGCTGCTGGGCAGACATTGCTTCCCTCCTGCAGCTCCACTGCCGCTCTCAGGCCTGGAGACTTGTGGCGCAGGAGCAGAGGAGGAGTGACAGTCAGGGCCTGGAGGAGCAGGGCCGGCCCCCTGGGGGGCCACTCGGTGGCGCAAAGACCCAGAAATACCTACGTGTCCATGTGTTTCTGTCCTTCTATCTAAGGTTTCCGAGGGTAACAGGGGTGGGGAGTGGGGAGCTGTGTGCTTGCCACCTTCCTCTCACCGAAGAGGCTGTGGGCTGGGGGGGGCGGGGGGAGACAGAAGCTTAAAACCTGTGGGAGAGCATGGGCCCCGACTGAGCCAGGTCCCAGGACCGGAACACAGGGCTGGAGAGCGCCCAAATGCTCAGCATCATAAACCAGGGGGAATGTTCTTCGTGTTCCCGGAAATCAGTCAGAGGTAAGGGAGAAACCATCAAGGCTGCAGCCAAGGTGGTGACAGTGGTAATATCTCAGGGGACAGTGGTAACATCTCAGCCCTGCCCTGACCGCAGGGCTGCTTCTGAATTGAATCCAGGGATGAGGAGACACCTGGAGAGAAGGCGATGGATCACTGACTGGCACAGGCTTCCCTCGGATAGAGATGGAGGTTAGAACCAAGATGATCTAGAAGCAAATAAATGAGCAGGTGAGCCCCGCAGGGAGGGTGACCCTCTGTCTCAGAGTCCTGTCTGTTCACAGATTTCTCATTCGGATTCGGAGTCACCGTTCTACAGAGCATGAGAAGTGACCCAGAAGACTTAATTACATTTGAAACTGCAGGGGAAGGAGGTTTCTACTCACTTTTCATGGATGTTCTGTCTTCCCCCCAAAGGAGTGAACATCAGTCTGGTTGGGACTCCAGGATGCTGCGAAGGACGCCTTTAACCATGAGCAGGGTCTCTGTGCACCGGGTGCTGCACGTCACGTGTGTGGATGCTGCCCCTCTCCCTCTTTCACTCACTCTCAGGGGTACAAGGACTAGTAAGCTGAGCTTCTGTTGGGCACAGCTGTCCTCAGCTTCTGGTCTCCATAGGACATGTGGCCCAGACAAGGCCTGACACAGATGACACAGCTTTTCTCGTGTCTCCTGTCTCTGTCCTTGGGCAGCAGGCTGACCCAGGCCACCACTCTGCTGGGGGTCGGCATAAACGTGCCAGCTTTTCTGTGGCTCTTCTTAGGGTCACTGAGGTGAGTGCTCAGAATAGAGACCACCGAGCAGCCAGCCATTGGGGTAGGGAGATCCACAGGCGGCTCCCGTGGGGTTGACAGTGCCACTTGGGGCTGGTAATGGCCCAGAAGGAGGGAAGGAGCCGTCCCCATGGGGCCATAGGCAGCTGGGCACGCATCACCTCTGTAGGAGCAGCAGCGGTTCCTGAGGAGTCTGGAGGCCTCTGTGAAGGTTAGGAAAGCGACAGGACCCACTTGAAGAGCAGATTTCAGTCCTGAAAATCCTCCTGGACTGATGTGAAGGAAACAAGCAAGCTCCTGGGCCACTTTCCGCAACTTCAAGGAACACTGACGCCAGGGCCACTGTCACTGTCCCGGAAGTAGCCCAAGTGCTCGACCTGGAGGCCTAGAAAGCCGGAGAGGCCACAGTGAGGGGGGACCATGGGGCAAAGGACCCACCAAGGGGACAGGCTCTGTACGTGTCACCAGGAGCAGATTCTGCTCAGACTTTCACTGCGGGGCCAAGTCTCCAATCTGGGAGACCCCTGTGGGGACCGGAGGTTTGTCCCTGGGAACTTAAGGAAGGGAAGAAGGGGCAGAAGTAGCAGCAGTGGCTGCTGGGCAAGGGGGTCAACACCCTTGGCGCCTCTGGGCACACAGAAATGGAGGGGAACCGGTGCCTGGGACCTACAGCCCTGCTCCAATGTCCCTGGAAGGGACATCCATTAGTGGGACTCACCTGGACCCCCTGCCCTTCCCTCCTTTCTGGGGAGACTCTCTGGCGGAAGGGGTGAGTCTACTCCTTGTTGGGTCTCCCCGGGCTCATCATGCCTGGAGAGGCCAAGGCTCTGTTGGTTTTCCAAAGTCTAGTGCACAGGGACAGGAGCTTGGGGGGCTGAGGGAGTTTGGGGGTGTATATGATTGATTGAAGCAGCCTGAGGCTGCAGGTGTGTGGATAAGCTCAATTTGGGAGTTTGGTTTTAGGGATTCCTTTCTTGCTATGCACTACGCTGTGACCTCCAGTTTAGCTTTTATCAGAAAGAAACCCATCTGTATTTTGAACCCCATCTGTTTCACTTTTATATCTATGTTGGTTTGAAACTCAGGTGAGGGAGAGGGATGCGCTTTGGAGGGGCCCACTAACACCCTAAATTGGATCCAGCATATGGGTCTACACCTCCTTCCATGAATTCTTGTCTATCTGGGCCCCAGATGGGTAGAGAGCCTGGGAGTCCTACCCCTTTACAATTGCATGGTCATGATACAGTTATCACGCGTGGGTTTAGTGGGCATTTGGTGACAGTATTACAGTTTTGAGGAATGAGGGTGGGGTGGAACCCCTTCTTCTAAGCAGAATCTCAGCGACTGGGCAGGGGGTGATTGACCTGTGGACTCCTGAAGTGGCAGAGTTGGTACAAAGCCAGAGGGATTGCTGGGGGTGGAAATGTGAGGATTTCTAAAGGGAGGGGAGTAAATCCTTGGAATAGGGGCTGGGAAGAGGCATCTGGGCAAAGAAGGAAATGGTTAAGGGGTGAGAGGAGGGAGAGAGAGAGAACCATTGGGCAATTTGGGAAAAATCCATGCAGGCCACTTTCCAAAGGTCTGCACTCCCCCCTAGTGGTCACTCTTGGTATTACAGCCTCCTGAGACCTGTTTCTGTTGCCGTTTCCGAGAAACTGAAACCGAAAATCTCTCTGGTAAACCCGCAAAATTAGTCGCAGCAGCGCCATTATTTCTTTCCAAATAAAGGCTAACCAATTAAGTATGGGATTCTGAGATCATTTTGATATTTGGCAGTTGAGGCACACACAAACAAGTCTATAACCTAGACACGGAAGGGAAGGGAGCCTGCCTTACCCACAGGAGCTCTTGCTAGAGATTGTTGTGGTGAACCTTGGGCACTCCCTGTCCCCTGTGCCCAGGACTGAGAAAGTCCTGCATTCAAGGATGAGGTTGTCCTTCTCAGACCATCAGCTATGCCAGTCCTGCCTCAGGGGACACCCACGTAGTCTAACAAGCTCTCCCCTGGACCAAGTCGTGTGCTTTTTCCCTGCCTGGGGCATGTGTTTCCTCACATGTGTAAGAACGGTGCCCATGAAACGGGCTGGCATCCTGGAGGGTCCAGCACTAGTTCACAAGGACCACATGGGTCCGGCCAGTTCCTCAAGTGGCCTTGGGAACTCCTTGTGGCCCTGAAGCTCCCCCAGGCTCCCCTTCCACTGAGGTTCATCAGGAGCAGGTGGATTGCAAAGCTGCACAGGTTTTCAGGAGCAGGTGGCTTCCAGCCACAACGACACAGAAGCTGAAAACATACCTCTCTCATTCAACTCTGCTCCATTATCCTGAGGCCTGAAGGGAATATGGGGAAAGCTCCCTGGAGGTTGGATACTATTTCTGCAGCTTCTTCCACCATTTGAGAATGGCCAGTATCAGTCCACAGGGTGACACCCTCCCCTCCATAGAGAAAGAAGACTCCTCTGCCCTTCCCAGGCATTCCGTCAGTAGCCTGTGGGACCCCCTTCCCTTGACTAATTCTAGGAGTGGGGGTGGGGATGAGTGGGGCCGGGAGGGGACTTCAGCCTCCTGGATGTGGAGCCATGGTGAATGAAGGCACACATGTAGGCAAGAGCCTGGATTCCAGACTAAACTGTAAGGACAATAACTGCTTCCTGGAGGGGTTCCTGCAAGAACCCAGATTGGAAATTGTGTCCTCACTGCATCGGGCACTTGAACCGGTTGGGCCTGGATTTCCCACCTGCCATCGGACTAAGGTACAACATAGGAAACCGGGGCCCATCTTGTACTTCCTGAATAGACACTGAGTAAAGTCAGCAGCCAGCTCCTATAGGGCACTCCGACCACAGGCAATGACACAGATTTAGCAAAAACTTCTAAGAGCAGACATGTCCAAGGACATGCAGAGTGCATCTGCCATGGACTCCATCACTATTTCCAGTGACCCGGAGGAGAAATCACAGATACCAGACAAGCCAGGGGCCACAACATTTAAAAAAAAATTAATGTATATTTATTTTTGAGAGAGACAGACAGACAGAGCATGAGTGAGGGAGGGGCAGAGCGGGAGGGAGACACAGAATCTGAAGACAGGCTCCAGGCTCTGAGCTGTCAGCACAGAGCCCAGCACAGGGCTTGAACCCACGAACCATGAGATCATGACCTGAGCTGAAGTCAGCCTCTTAACCGACTGAACCACCCAGGCGCCCTCAGACCTCATTTTATAGCTAAGACTTGTGCTCCTGAGACCTCAAGTTCAGGGCCCTGCACCTCCCCTCCTCCCATTCAGACACAGGCAGCTGGAGATGGGCTGTTGGAGGTGGCGGGATGGAAGGTGGTCCTCCCTAGCTCCCCAGCAGCTCTGCCAGAATGCGGTGGGAGATGAAAACAAGTGTCTCAGCTTGGGGGCCACCCCTTCCCTGAACTTTACTGGTTTCCAGTAAAGACATAGATGAGATTACCACTATGGGGACTCAGAATGCATTGTTTGGTATGAACCAATGTAGACTCTGTCTCACACACCACAAGGTTCAGGGGAAACTTGAATGAAGATTTTGGAAGAGAAAAGTCCCAGACTTGATGGCATGTAGGAATAAGTGGTTTCAGGTCAGATGAACAAAATCTCAGGCCTATCGATCCGAGCAGCAGTAGCACTTGAAGGTTTGATAAGTATCTGATGGAATATTGTTCCACTCAACCTCCTGTGTCCAGGCTGGGCCTGGAGTTACTAAATGGGCAGCAGATTGGCAACTCTCGCTGGAATCGGAACACGCTCAGTTCATCTTAGCAGGTCACCCACGTGGCCAGGCGCAGACTGCACACCCTGCTTCTTCCTCGGGCACAGATCAGACTAGTTCAAACTGGTTTCACTTAGTCCCCTGCATCAGCCAGTAATTTGGGGAGGGTCTGGGGTTCTCTGTGACTTTCTCTTTTGTAGCATTTCCCTGTCACTACCCAGAAAGCTTAGTGGCCCTGGGCTTCTTCCTTGGCTTTGCTAACCAGAGGGAAAGTGCACTTTCTGCCAAAGTTTGATCATCCCCGTGCAAGACTGGCCTGGCCACTTTCAGGGCCCAGTGCTAATGAACAGTAACCATCTTGCATTGGCTGGTTCCTCTTGAGTTTCAAATTCCCTCCAAAGTCAGCCTTCTTTGGCTTACTTTTCAGTTGTTCTTTGGATATTGTCCAGAGTTTCTAGCAGTTTTCTAGGAGAGGCTGGTTGGTTGGGAGCTCATGCCCTCAGTCCTAAGCAGTAGACCAGCCCTGCCCACCCTCAGGCCAGCCCTGCTTCTGGGGACACGAGTGGTTCCAGTGGCCCCAAAGCCCGCTGCCCGGCCGAGGGAGAGAGCCGCTATGCACGGTACACTGAGCGCACCCGTGTGTTAGGTGAGGCACAGCCAGAACTAGGCACATCGTGTACTTCTGTGCCCGCGGGAACACAAATGCCCACCTCCTTAGGATGGGCTTGTTCAGTAAACAAAATGGCCGAGCAAATGATATGTTGGGAGGACAAACATGGATTATTCTAGAATTTCAGTTGACGTTAATCCTTACACACCTGTACAGATAAGACATACAAGTTGTTGCCCAGAAGCCCAAGACTATTTTTCCTTTGCTGAAAGAGGAGATGGAGCCATCTGTATCGGGTCTGGTTTTTGTTTCAAAGGTCTTACTTTTATGCAGCCTTGTCTTCCCAAGGAATCGGGGCCACGCCCACCCTCGCCGCGCTCCTGCACGAACTCCCCATGCACAGACTAGGAAAGAAAGAGCCCCCAGCTGGGTGTGTGGGAGTGAGTGTTTGGCCTGATAGGAAACCCAGGCAAGTAGTTCCGTCCCTGGGCTCTGATCTTGGGCCTTGTGAAGCCTCCCCGCTCGGATGACATAGAGAGAGCTGGAGAATGCCCTATCTCCTCCTCCCAGCCCAACCGAGCAGGGGGTGAGCTGATGCCCAGAGGAGCTGCCATGGTGGGTTCAGGCTGAGGGTTCCTTACCAAGAGCCACAGGACCTCAGGAGCACCAGGGCCTCCTGCAGCTCCCAGGGACACAGGCACACTACGCGCCCCCTGGAAGGTCATAGGCAAGCTCCCCAGCATCTCAGGAAACAGCCCCCAACTGAGTCCAAGTAAACCAGACTGACAGGGTGATAGGCTTAGAGTTCTTCGTTGCCCTTGGCTGTCCGGAGGGTGGGGTGGGCGCCTTCCCTCCCAGCATGAAGACCAACTCAGCCTTTATCTGCACAGCACAGGGCAGTGGGAGCTGCGTCAACCTGCTCCGCTTGGTTCTGGGGCCTCGGCCCTTCTGACTGACCTGGCACTGCCCCACACTCTGTTAGACACCAGGCCCTGCCTCGGAGCGTTCATTGGCCAGACCTGATTTCCTTGGCCATCCAGCCTGTTCCCTCACCTTCCTAACAGCACCCAGTTTCCTCTGGAGAGACATGTCCCCTTCATGCAGGAGCAGAGGGACCACTGATCGACAGCTGGCCCCTAGCAAGCCAGGCTAGCCAGATACTTTGGGGAGTTGGACTCCTGAGAGAAGTTTGCTAAGGAGCATTCCATGGCGGCTCCTTGACAAGATGGCTGAGTTGTTCCTGGCACACAATTCCTGGATCTGCTCTGCTGCTCTGCCCTGTTCTGAGGCCGTGTGCTGGCTCTGCACCCAGCCTTCCTGCCCCGGCATGAGCCACTGGGCATCTGTTTAAATAGTGTCTTTTTGTTTAACCTAGGTGAAGCCAGTCTCACTGGCAAAGAGTCCCAGCTGACACAAGGACGTTTGTGGGGTATTTACTTACCGTTTTCAGGATCAGGCACTTCCTAGGAGCACAGTACATATTAACTCATTCATCCCCATGATCCAGTGAGCTATGTACTAGTTTCTCCATTTCACAGATGGAGCTGGTGCACAGGGGAGGCAAGTAACATGCCCAGGGACACACAGCCACTGGTGAGAAGCTGGGATTCCACCTCCTATGCTGGCTTCACAGTCTGTTCTCAAACACCAGGCTCTGCTGCCTCTCAGTACAAATAAGCACCGTTCACAACACCAAAAATAATCAAGAAGAGCCAAACGCAATTGAGGCTTAATGAAAAATAAAAGCTGTGATAGGGATGACACAGAGCTGTATTTATTGACATGTAACAATGCTCATTCTGTGCTATGACGTGAACATTGATTGGAACACATTTTATTGTGAAGATGGTAGAAGCCTTGTTCCCTCCCAGCTTGCACTTCACATACACACACCTCCCGCCTCGCATTACAAAGCCTAGAACAACTCTCATGGAATTGGCCACCATGGATATTCTTCCCTGGAGAGGCCTCCCGAGCATTGTGCTTCTTAGTGGTAGAAGATAGCTTGGAGCTTTGGAGAGGATATCGTGATATGCCCCTGACCTCTGAACCCCTGATCTATATGACGTGTCTCTGAATTCTTAGTAAGGTTTATCTCTCACCATCTGGGGTACATGTGACTCAACAGGGCTTTCAGAACACTCAACCCTGTTTGCTGCTCAGATCCAATTAGCATACTATGGCTGTGATGGCTAATTTTGTGTCCACTTGACTGGACCATGGGATGTCCTGATTAAACATTATTTCTGGGTAGTTCATTGAGGATGTTTCTAGATGACATCGGCATTAAAAAAAAATTTTTTTTAGTGTTTATTTAGTTTTGAGAGAGAGACTGAGTGTGCACAGGGAAGTGGCAGAGAGAGAGGGAGAAACAGAATCTGAAGCAGGCTCCAGGCTCTGAGCTGCCCAATGCAGGGCTCAAACTCAATGAACCATGAGATCATGATCTGAGCCAAAGTCAGACACTTAACTGACTGAGCCACCCGGGTGCCCTGAGATCAGCATTTTAATCCGTGGACTCAGTAGATTGCCCTCCCCTGTATGGGTGGACATCATTGTACTGTTAAGGGCCTGGGAAGTGGAGAAAAGGCAGAGAAAGGGAGATTCATTCTCTTCCTGCCTGCTTAGTTGAGCTTTTCTCTTGGATTTCCAACTCTCTTGGACTGGAATTTACACTCTCTGCTCCTCTGGTTCTTGGGCCTTCATATTTGGGCTGGAATTACACTCTATCTTTACTGGGTCTCTGGCTCAAAGATGGCATATCATGGAGATTCTCTGCATCCACAATTACTTAAGCCAATTCCACATAATAAGTCCCTGTAAATATAAGTACATGGTTCTGTTTCCAGAACTATTGGTTCTGTTTCTCTGCAGAGTCCTGATTAATACAGCCAACAATATAGTGGATTAATGTGCTGCACTGTAGCGTCAAGATAGACTAGGCTTCTTCAGGCTATATGGTAACAGAGAACAGGAGAATCCACACGGTCCTGGGGCAAGACCTAAATGTGTACAATTGTCCAGTCCATGGGAACACGAACTGCTTCTCATTCTATTTCCTATGAGATATTTTAAAAGCACATTTTCCATATTAACAGTTGCACAGCACATACCATAGGCCATGCTACTCTGCTTTAAAAGATAGCTATTGTTCAACCCTGCTCTTGCTTTTGGTTGTCTCTCAAAGTTTTGTGATTGTTCAAGCTGCCTATTTTTTTAATTTTTAATTATTTTTTAATAGTTTATTGTCAAATTGGTTTCCATACAACACCCAGTGCTCTTCCCCACAAGTGCCCTCCTCTATCACCACCACCTCCTTTCCCCCTCCCCCCTCAACCCTCGGTTTGTTTTCAGTATTCAATAGTCTCTCAGGTTTTGCATCCCTCTCTCTCCCCAACTCTTTCCCTCTTCCCCTCCCCGTGGTCCTCCATTAGGTTTCTCCTGTTCTCCTGTTAGACCTATGAGTGCAAACATATGGTATCTGTCCTTCTCCCCCTGACTTAAGAGCACTGAGTGTTATATGGAAACCAATTTGACAGTAAACTATTTAAAAAATAATTTAAAAAATAGGCTGCTTGAACAATCACAGAAGTTTGAGAGACAACCAAAAGCAAGGGCAGGGTTGAATAATAACTTTCATCTTTTGCAAGAGGCCACCTTCAAGACTGAGAGAGGAGAATGCTTTAAAGCAGAGAAACCAACACAGAGAATGAAGAAAAGTAAAAAATAGAGGAATACATTCTAAATGAAAGAACAAGATAAAACTTCAGAGAACCTTAATAGAACAGAGATAATGTGCCTGATAAAGAATTCAAAGTAAGGGCCATAAATATGCTCATCAAGCTTGGAAGAATGTGAGAACTTCACTAAAGAGACAGAAAATATAAGAGAACCAAATAGAGGTCACAGAAGAAAACGAAAACAATAATTTGAAAACATATATGCACCCTCATGATCATTGTGGCATTATCTACAATAGGCAAGAAATGGAAGAAATTTAACTATTAATCAATGAATTATACATATAAAGAAAATGTAGTATACACACAATGGATTATTATTCAGCCAAGAAAAGAATAGAATTTTGCCATCTGCAACAACATTGGGCCATGAGGGCACTATGCCAACTAAAGTAAGTCAGAGAAAGACAGGTACCATATGATCTCACTTACATGTGGAATATAAAAAAGAAACAAAAAAAGAAAAGAAACTCATAGATACCAGAGAACAGTTTGGCGGTTGCCAGAGATGGGAAGAATGGGTGAACAGGATCAAAAGGTACAAATTTCCAGTTATAAAATAAATAAATCATAGGGATGTGATGTACAACATGGTGACTGTAGTTAATAATACTATATTGTATATTTGAAGATTGCTAAGAGAGTAGATCTTAAAAGTTCTCAACATAAGAACATTTGTAACTATGCATGGTGACAGATGTTGTGACCAGATGTTACTGTGGTGAGCAGTTTGCAGTATACTTGCAATATTCACTTTGTGCAAATATCCAGTCATTATGTTGGATACCTGAAGCTAGCATAATGCTATATGTCGTTTATGCCTCAATTTAAGAAAAATGAACTAAAATTAAATTGGTTTTCTGAAGTTCAAGCTACTGATTGGATATGGGGAATATTTTGTCTCTATTCATGTTTAAGATGCTCTGCTCTTAAAGGTATAAGATAATCCCTGTGGAAATAAAGAGCAGAAAGAAGACATGCTACTGTGTCACTAGTAGGGTTAGAGTTTACAGAATACCTACTAGTAATTGTTACTAAGTGCAGTGTTCTCATAATCTCCAATAATCTTGCAAACATGAATGAAGATTATTTTTTTCCCAATGAATCTGAATAAAGGTTTGTAAAACAATAAAAAAAAATTTTTTAAAGCACATTTAGCACAACAGCTGTAATGGGTGCAAATACTTGTTGACATTTCTAGTAGCCATGAACCAAGTAGCTTCTGCAGAGACCAGTCCAAGTGGAGAGGTAATGAAGACACAGTAGCTGCATCTTTTAAGTCTTTGCTGGTGGCACCAATCTCTATCATTCTCCAGCCCAGGAATAGGACATTGCTTTTGATATTTTCACCATGGGAAATTTCAGTTTCAGGGCCTTCCCCTGGGCTTTTCTTAAAACAGTGATTATTATTTCACAGGGTACTTTGTAGGTCAAAACACCAGTTTATCCAACTTCCACCTATGTCCCTTCCACGTATACCCTCAGGCAGCGGGGCAGCTCAACGGATTGAGTGGACCCATTGTGACATGAATATTACCTGACTTCCACACCCTCTACTCAACAAGGACCATGATGGTGCTTTATGTTCCTAGCGTAGCATCGAATTCAGATGCTGTATTCAACAACCTTTGAAAGACCTATATATTTTCCTTTCTATGACATACGGTTTCTAGAATAAAAGACCATTGGTCCTTTTGGAGAAGGACTGAGGAAATCACCATGTGTACATTTGCAAAGTTCTTTTTTACGAGACCTGCCTTCATTTCCATCAGCAGGTTTTAGGTCCAAGAATTGACTCAGGTCTGGAAATTGGACAAAGGATCTTGACTTTTCAGGGAGTCAGCTGAACTCAGCTATCTGATCATCTATTTTTAATCGCTTTTGATGGTATACATGAAGCAGTATCATTGTTGGCTGCCCATTTGTTCTGCCTGTAAGAACACTGTGCCCTGCAAGCTACCTCCAGAGACATCCATGAACCAGGCTCCCTGGCTGTCATTCTAGCCTTGCTGCCCATTACAGAAGTTACGTCATTATGCTCTGACAGTTAAATGCTATCCCCAGCTTTAGTTATCCATCCATTTCCACTGCTGGAATCCAGTTCTATAAAAATTCCCACATCATTCCAACCTACAGAAGACAGCCCCCAGATGCTCAGCAGTATGTTCGTTATCACCTTGGTAAGTTAGTGTCTCTGAGGCCTTCTGAGGAACAGTCACCTATAGGTGGTTTTCCCAGCTGGAGAGAACAGAGCCATGCCAATTTCACTAGGCTTTTAGATTTCCCTTTTCCATAATCTGCCCTGCCAAGTCCAGTATCTCTACTTTGGTTTCATCCAGTGTATACCCTGACTTATAGCAAGCCTCTAAGAGTCACCCAGGAGCGTATTAGAATCATCACCTCTGGCCCTTACCTCGCCAATTAAGTTCTGTGGCACAGGAGTGTGCCCCTGTATCAACAATTCTCCTCTTTCCAATTTCATATCCCTTTATTCACTCAGGATCCGCTCCCACACACAATCCCCTGACATCTGCTGGTACATGACGGCCCAGTCCTCCAGCTGCCCTGGAGGAGAGCCCTCTCTTCACCTAGCAGCCCAATGCCGGACACTCCCAGTTAGGTCATAATGAGGCTACTCTGCATAGTCTTCATTCAGGTAAGAGACGGGGTAGTAAGGGTCTGTCTGCAAAGCAAGGGCTGGAGTCCTCTTCTGCAGGCCCAGTGGGCTCAGGGGGATCGGGAGTTCCGAGTTCTCATGTACATCTTCCTAGAAAGTTCCAGGCTTCATTCCTTTATCAGTGCCCTAACTTTGGCCTCGGACGCCACACTGAGCTCAGAATTCAGTCTTCTCTGAAGTTCTACCCTTCTTAAAATCAGACCCAGTCTTTCTTATGGTCTACTTCCCAGCTGCAGGGATGGGGGTGATTTTGGTTTAGGTGATTAATAGCTTTAAGCCTGTCTTTTACTCTTGTGAACATATTAGTGGCACTTAGCAACAGCCATCAAAAATCCACCCTTGTTACCATTGCTATTCCTCCTTTTATAAATGTCAGATAATTGTTCCAGCGAGTATGCCTCTTGCCCTGTAGCTCATCCAGTCTCCTACAGGTGAAAGTTTTGGCAATGGCACAGTCATGATACCCCAGGTTCTATTAACATTCCACTTGTCACCCTCTGGCTAGACAGTGATCTAACATCAGAACCCCATTCTCGAGTCCTGTTTGCTGGGACCAATACCTTAATTTGGACTCCTTAAAAGCAGAGCCCAAGATAAAGTCTCTTGAGTAAGTGATTTATTATGAGAAGTTTTTCAAAAGAAGAGGGGAGAGGGAAGTCAGGGATAGCATGGTGGGGAAAGCCAAGCATGGACTGGTACCAGTTGGAGGCTAGATCCAGCCTGATCTTGTGGGGTGTGAAGGAGCATGAATCACTACAGGTTGAGTCGAACTTGGGGTTGGACTGGCCCCCATGCCCAAGACGTGTAATCTCCAGGTGAAACTGGTGTTAGCAGAGGTGATACTTTGGGGAAGGGTGCCATCAGCAGCCAACCCTCATGGTATCTGGGACATGGAGTTCTGCCCAAAAAGGAGATTTTCCAAGGTGCCAGCAGCCCTCACTATACCAGTGAACTGCTCTCGTTTGCTTTCTCAATAGCAAACACTTCCTTGAATTTCTTCTCAAATTCTGCCTCCAGTCTAAGTCCCATTAGGCCAAAGTCATTGTTCTGAAAAATAAATCATAAAGACAAAAGACATAAAGACAAAATAGTGACCCTCAGTAGGTGTTATTAGACACCTTGCAATCAAAAACATTTAGAATCTTGTCTTAAACACCTAAGTTACATTAACCAGGTGAAGCTTAAAAATTCATGCAGCTAAGAACAACTTGTGTCCTACATGCACCATTATTTATGATAAGTAGATAGAAATGGGAAATCATGCACATACTTGGGATCTGACTTATTTGGTTTGGGTTGTTTATTTTAGTGAGACTTAGAAAAGGCATCTATGTCTTTTGAAACCATCAAAGAGCACAGTCTAAGTACAATAAACCATCTTGCTTTCCCGAAACTTCTAGTCCTCTCTGGTGACCCCTGTAAACTACACATTCCATTCACGTGCAAAGAAATCTGGAACTGGGGCTTCTAACAGGTTGAGTTGATCTGGGGGTAGATAAAAAAGGGTGATATAACTTTAAGATTCCATTCTCTCCTCCACGGGTTTGGAGCAGACAGGTCTCCACTACAATCTGTGGGCACCTGCCACCTTTTTGAGGAGGGGAATGAGCTCTCAGAGTCCTTGGGTTCTGGCTGCAGAAGTACCTTCTGACTCACTGCTACTCTGCTGTGGTGAGCTTAAATTAAGTCCTGAGTTGGAAAAGTCACTCATTTCCAGCACCCTTCCTTGTGCAGACTTGTCATAGGGTGAGGGAAATGTAAAATTTTCCAGGCACCAGAAAACAAGGGCAGAGTGGAAAGAAAATGAAATGGGAACAGAGAGAGCCTCTCACCTTGTAAGATGCCTTGTGGTTCTGAAAGATGAGGCGCATGTCCTGCACAAACCCCTCTACTCTGGGGTAACCCTGTTTATTTAGCTTCTTCTTGATTTTGTCCAACCACATGGGTTCCTTTAGGTTTTGAGAAACCTCTTTAATCTGGTGGGGAAAAAATATCAATGGAAGAGTTACAGGCATAGTTTTCAATGTCTGTCTCCAGTGGATTTCCTGAACTCCAGCACAGATACAAGGGAAATAAAATGGTGGCTTGTGCTCTCCCTCCCTCTCCTGGGATTCAGACCACAAATCCCCCCCATAGCCTGTGAAAGTCAGGGAACATCACAGCGACCTGTAACCATGGTTGGTTGTCACTTACATAATAATAGTATGGAATCTTCGAAAAAAAGGAGCTCTCTGAATGGCAATAGACCTTCAAGAGAAGGAACTCACATTTCTGCAAAAGAAGACACTTGTGAATTCACAGCAGTTTGGAGACACTGAGCCCATTCCCATGCCCAGGCAGAGGCAGGACTTAACACTGTCTTCTGGAACTTTCCCCAAACATGTTTGGCTTTTAGAAACAAACATGCAATAGCTGAGTTATGTTTTCTTCAGTACAGTTCTGGTCTGATTTCAGCACGATTGAGACATGGCTTGGAAGAGTAGGCTCCCTTGGGCACCCTTCCCCTCACCCTAGACCTGATGGACTTCCCACTGTCAGGGGTAAGGAGAAGCCTTGGGGTTTGCGCCCAGCTCACCAGCTGCTCCTCAGGCTGCATCTGCCGCTCCAGGACCTCCGATTCCCCGTGACACTGCTGCCTCCCCAAAGATTCCATCCTGCAGAAGGTGCAACTCCACGGGTTCCTGAGGGGTCAGGCAAAAGTAAGCAAGGGCACGGCCCCTGGAAACAGCCACTGTCCCCGTGGCTGCCATTGTCCTCCTTTTAGACATGGCTGATGGACAGAGCTGGAAGATGAAGTGAATCCCTCCCAGAGTCTCCAGGACCCCCATGTGGGTGGCAATAAGGGCACTGTGCCCATGATCCTTTGCCCACTGAGGGTGGCAACAGGGGGCTCTGTGCATGGAGGGTGGGGTTAAGGTGAGTGGTGGGCCCTCCTTTCCTATCTGAGCTGCTGGGAACCCTGCCTGCCACATCTGAGTGTCAAAACTGAGCCTTAACCCCTGGGGCCCAGGCTTCTATCAGCCTGTTGAGCCCACGGTAAAATGCACAAGCCAGGCCACGTTTCCTGCCTTTCTGGAAAAGCACAGAACACAAACAGCTGGTGTTCCCACCTTTATGAACACGGCTTGGGGCTAGAAAACCTTCTCAAATGGGTAGTAGCACTGTCGGCAAGGGACCCGGCCACCAGCATCCCAGAGGGCAGCAAAGAATGGTATTCCCTCCTGCTGCCAGGGCTTTGAAACAGCTGGACCCTGCTGCTGGACCCTATTCCTAAGGCCCTGCTCCTTCTCTCTGCAGGGGGAGGAGGAGTTCCTAACCCAGGTAGGGGGACTTCATCTCACAAACCTTTCGGTTTCCACAGGTGGGATGTGACAGTCCTCATGAAAAGATCTTGAACAGGTGTCACAGCAGAACAGCTCTCCTCCATCCCGGCACATCTCACACACGTCAGAGTTTCCCTGCTAGAAGGAGAAACAATGTTGGCATTCCTGGTGAAACCCCAGCAGCCATCACTACAGGAATCTAGAACTCGCTACCTTTATGGGAGCCTGCATGAACATATATGCTTCTCCCTGAGGTACGAAGGTGCGTCATGGAGTATAGACTTCAGAAGAAATCATGGTGGTGCCCAGGAGGAGGGGCCTGTGTGTCACACCAGAAAAATTCTCCCTACAAAACTGGAGATTCTAACACAGAAAGACGAGTAGCAAAACAAGATGGTCTTATAGGACTTGGAATAATATTATTACCTTGCTAATAAAACAAGTTCCTGAAATAAAGTATTAAATGCATTTGCCTGTACTGCAATGAAGAAATAGAATCATGGAAGATATTGAGAATTTAATAAGAGGGAGTAAACTCCTTAGTGTGGAAAGTAATAAAAGATGAAAAGATACTCATTAAAAAGTATTCTGAGTCTTGTTTTTGGCTTATATTGGATGAATGGGGTTCTAGCTATTTCTTTTGTTTTTTTAAATGGCCCTACATGAGGAAGTGCCAGCCCCATGAATGTCTAGCCCAAAACTCCCATTCAGTGTCCCAGGGAATCCTCAAAGACACCTCCCTCCAACTGGGCGAGGATGCTCCGGCATGAAGCCATGAGGCCATTTTTCTTCTCATCAGTGCAGACACTCATAGATCACGATCATCAACCTTGAGGAAGTAATGAGCCTCTTTCCAGAAGAACAAGGAAACAATAAATATAACCAATGTTTAAGAATCTCCCATGCATATACTTTTTAACAGATACAGCTCTTTGTTTCTTAGTCCAGGTGCACATTAAAATCATCTGGGATGAGTCTGTAAGATACTAATGTCCTGGTCCCAACGCCAGAGATACTGGGTGGGCACAGCCATTGGTATCCTTCTTTAATTAAAAAAACAGGTGATTTTGTGTATCGGAATCATTTGGGACTTTCAAGCAATCCTAATGCCCAAGACATAGCCCAGACTTATTAAGTCAGGATTTCCTACAGAGTGGAATCCAGGTAATAATATTTTTCAAAGGTCCTCAGGTGACTCAGTATGCAGCCCAAAGTGAGATTTAACCTAAGTAGTCTGGTTATTGGGCAAAGGGATATCATAAGTCAAGGTTGAAGTGGCCCATACTATCTATTCCCAGAAAGATTATAAACAGGGGTGAGGGTTTCCATCCATCCCAAACAAGCCACCCAAACATTGGACTCGAGGGCTGTGTAGATGAGTGAAGACTCCTTAGGCCTAGGGTTGAAAATCAGTGCGGATAAGATCTAAATCTTGTTGGGGGGATTTCTTTGGAGGCAAAGTACATACAGAACTATTTGACTATCCCTCCTCTGTTGGGTGGCCTGTCAGTACTACTGCTTGTGGGAACCATCTGTGAGTGCTGCCTCCGAAGTTATGCAAAAGTGACTCTGCCACAGATGTCTGTTTTGTTGCAATGAAGGAATCAAAGCATGATTTAGCATAGAGAGTGCAGTCACTCATAATTTTGGTAGACCTTGTAGCCGGCAACCATGTGGGACCACCCTGTGATTGGTTGCATGGTGATGGTTCAGTCCTCACCAGTTCAGCACCCCGATGGCTCCCTGGAGGCTGGATACATGGCCTCCATAAAGGCACCGCCTGCCTTGCATGCATTTCTCTGCAGGACTCACAACAGGGTCTACCCCCTGGACTCGCCAGCTAGGCCCAGCCTGTTCCTTCTGGCTGATCTTAGCTCTGCTGCACCTTGGAGCAGATGTTTGGGATTTTCCATCTCCTTTACTATTGTCTTCTTTAATATACTGTTATTCTTTCAAATGTGCTCCTTACTCCTAATCTGCAGACTAGGTCTGGCTGTTTCCACTTCAGCCCATGTTCTAGAGGCCCCAGAAGACAACAGCTCTGTCCTCTGAGCTCCCGTACTCATTTTCAAGGGGAAATGAGGAAACAGGAGAGTTTTACTAAACAAGCAGGAAAGAAGGTTTTCATGCCAAGGCACCAAGTCCGGAACCATCTCCCTGGTGTGGGTGATACACCTGCTGTTCTCTGCTCACCACAGGGTGACATGCCCCAACTGAGCATGAGCACACTTTAGGGAAACACAGCAAGGACACAGATAGTACACAGAGGAACAAGGCCTGGATTATTCTGGCGCTAGAGGTATAGTACTTACAAAAGGGTTAACTAAAGTTTTGTTGTGAGACTTTGGCATTGTCTGTTGAAAAGAGAGAAAGATTGAAATGACAATATTGAATATTAGGATTGCATCCACCCTTATTTAACAGCCATTTGTTGAGGAATTCAAGCCACAGTCTACCCATTGTTTCAAACCTATTTTTATGGACCTATATATCTACTTGGAGAATAAAAAGTACCAAAATACCACTGTTTAGCCCAAGGCAAGTTCAATTTCCTGGATTTCTGACCCAAGGTAGGCCCTTGTGAAGCCATGCGGGGAGTCTGGCCTTGGGCTCCACAGATGGAGTGGGAGAGACTCCACTGGTTCTCCTACTTTGAGGGGCTCTCAGGCATTTTTCTCTCCATTAGAAAGTATCATCCCACTGGGAGGAGGTGTAATGAGAGAATCAGGTCGATAACTCATCACCAACATCCCTCAGTGACCACAGCACCTGGAGTCCTAGAATCCATGGGAATGTCCCAGAGAACTCCACTGCATTTCACTGTCCTCCTAGAGCACAGCTCTAAAGGTAAAATGTGCCCAAGGTCCCCAGCGCTGCAGCTTTTCTTCCAGAAGGTCACCTTTCTCTCTCCTCCTAAAAAGACGTCAGCTTTTCAGAGGGAGTTGAGTATGACTCACTAGACACAATCCCTTGCATATTCAGTATAATGACTTGGCTTCTTTCCCTCTGGAATGCAGCTTTTATCTCTATCCCGGACAGAGTGGTTATAGACAAGTGATCCATGGAACGGTGACTTGAGAAGGGGCCATGTCATGGCCCCTTTCTCTGGGTGACCTAAAATTTCCCTCCCTCTCCCCTTGGTTAACCTTCCATATTAGAATTTGAGGTTGAAACAATTCTTGATGTCAGGAATATTATTTCAATCATCTCTAATGGCCATTGGGCATTTAGTATGAGCTTGATAATTATATGTTGAATGAGTAGATAAATGAGTATTGCTTAACTTAGGAAAAGAGATTACTTGCTATCTCTTAAGAAATATTAGCATATGATATACTGGAGGAATATATTATTTTACACATAGCAGCTGTCACCAAAAGGTATTAGGGACCCTTGTCAAGAGCCAATAAGCTATCACATCGCTTCAAGAGTGGTACTGAAGTTACTAAAAGCCAAAAAGCTCGATAAGCTAAAAAGGTTCTGAGACTCACGGAGGTACTATTGGATCCTGAGATCTTCCACTCTGGGGAGCTCATGGGGAGACAAAATATAGAGGGAACTGAGGCTTGTTGCTAAAAAGTGTTGCACCCATTGATAAGGGTAGAACCTGTTGATAAGAAGTTGCAAGCTCATAGGGGTAATCTGAGTAACTATTTTATGTTATTTTTAATTTTAATTTTAATTTTATTTATTTTTTAATTTTTTTAATGTTTTTTAAATTTTTATTTATTTTTGAGAGACAGAGAAAGACAGCATGAGCAGGGGAGGGTCAGAGAGAGAGAGGGAGATACAGAATCTGAAAGCAGTCTCCAGGCTCTGAGCTAGCTGTCAGCACAGAGCCTGATGCGGGGCTCGAACCCACGAACCGTGAGATCATGATCTGAGGCAAAGCCAGATGCTTAACTGACGGAGACACCCAGGCGCCCCTAATTTTATTTTTAAGTAAGCTCTATAACCAACATGGGGTTTGAACTTACATACTGAGATCAAGAGTTGCATGCTCTACGAACTGAGCCAGCCAGGCATCCCTAACTGAGTAAGTTTTTACACCGGTGGAATGATACAGATGCTAGTCTTTAAAATACTAAATAGATCAAATAATAGTTTCCCTTTAGGAAATCCAGGGGATGAAATATCCCAAGGACTGAAAGGTCAAGCAATCCAGAACATTAGATAATCACATTCCCAGTGGAAGATGAAGTCCCATTGCCCATCTATGCCTGACCTGTCTTAGAAGTCTGTGAGTGTCTTAGATGGTCATTCCTACCTGAAGTATGTAAGAATGACACATCTCACCTCCCACTCATCATCAAGTTCTTATTTATACCCAATCTTGGAAAAACCATCACCTTGTCTTGAATCTACACTGCACTTAACCTGTTCATTTGTTGTCTACATAGCCCTCTTCCATTGAGGGAAGAATCACTTTTTCAGATGAAAGGAGGTATAGCTGAAAGGGTGGTGTGAAGGTAAGAATTTTCCAGATCAGCCCCGCCTGTATGATACATCAATCTCCCCAAAAATTCCTTCCCAACAGCACTGTCCTCAAGAAGGGCAACTAATTTCCCCTGAAAAGAGTTCTATATGATGTGTGTACATTTAAATGGAAGGTGAAAGGGAATTAAATAGATCGGAAAAGAAATATGCCTTTTGTTACTTATCCCATGGAATAATATGGTTTCATATACGCCCCAGAATAGACTGTCTACCAGAGAGGGGTCATCTGAATCATCACGAACAAACTTGCTCCTTCAGATTTCATCTAGGTTAGACAAGAGTAACAATGATTTTTTAAAAATCTGGATTTGAGGGGCACCTGGGTGGCTCAGTCTTTTCAATCTTGGACCTTTAATTTCTACTTAGGTCATGATCCCAGCATCATGGGATCAAGCCCCGCTTCAGGCTCTGCACTGAGCATGAAGCCTGCTTGAGATTCTTTCCCTCTCTCTCTGCCTCTCTCCCCATCTCAAACTCTCCCTCTTCCTTTCAAAATAAAACAAATAAATAAATAAAAGAGAGGTGCCTGGATGGCTCAGGCAGTTAAGCAACCAACTCTTGATTTCAGCTTAGGTCATGAGCTTATGGTTCATGGGATTGAGCCCCACATCAGGCTTCGTGTTGACAGCATGGGGCCTGCTTGGGATTCTTTCTCTCCCCCTCTCTCTGCCTCTCTCTGGCTCGTGCTCTCTGTCTCTCTCTTCCTCTCTCTCAAAGTAATAAATAAACATTTAAGAAAGTAGCAACTCTGATGTCACATGCTCAAAAAGAGGGGAGAAGAGTTGGAGAAAGCTTCATTATAATAACTGAGAACAAAATATAATTGTACATAGTAACATCCATTATGTGATGAGAACTTATAAAAAGTGACATAATAATCACCTTTCTTTTGCTGAAAGATTTTCTTAGAAGATTATGTAGAAATCCTTTCTGAAAGACAAAAAGATCCAAGTATGTGGTTACATATCTTTCTGCTTTGTGAGTCTTGCATTTTCAACCTTTTTCCTGTATATTTCTACCTGGGTGTCCCACTGTCAACTCAAAGCCAGGGTGGCTAAAGGACAAACCATCTCCCTCTCTTCACCTGCACTTCTCCTAGAATTCAACCAGTAGTAGAATTTCAAGCAATGGAACTTTAGAACTTTTTTTTTTCTCTCCTGTGTTTTTTCCCCCAAGTTTTAAGAGGTTTTCCTTCTCAATCTCTTTGACACCTCCCACTTCCTTTCCATTCCTGCCAGGGCCACTCATGCAGAGTCCATCGACCAAAGCAATTCAATCAACACACACTTATTCCATGAGCGCTGGGTATCAGACACTCTGGAAAATCTTGGGAACACAACTATGGACAAACCCTAGAGAGAAAAAGGGAATACAGGGAAAGATAAGCATAAAACAGTATAAGAATGGTCTTAGTAGTGGGCTCATGAAGCCTAAAGAAGAGAGACATTTGAGATGAGCATTGCAGGCTGAGTATAGGTTTCTTTGGGCAGAAAGACATGGAAATCATTTCAAGGTCTCATGGTTGTCTAAAATACTGTTTTAAATATGTCATTTCACACCTCAAATTTACTGATTTTTCACTGTCTATACTGTGAGTTTAAACTCCTTAGGCTGATATTAAATCCCTCCATAAACAACTCTAATTGATGGATCCTGCCTATCACACACAACCTGTCTACCCCAACCCACAGAGCTACTTTAGTTGCAGTTCTGGTTTTCATGCCATTCTTTCTCGGGAGTAGCCTCTTTCCATTTGTATGACTGGACACTGTCTTCTTTCAGTGCATTGCATGAAGTTGCCTGCCTGCACCTGAGTCACAGTAAACTCTCCCTCCTCCAAGCTCCAGCCTCTATCCAGGCAGAGCCCCCTTTCTAACATTGATGTGACATTTTACAGAGGTTATGAATGTGGGGCATCTCTCTCTAGGTAAGTGGATAAACTCAGGGACATCAGGTTTTTAGCTGTAACTCAACAAAAACTTGGTGAGCAAATAATGACATGCAACATGGAAAGTCAATCTGCTCCAGTCCCTGGATACCTCCATCAGCCACCGTAGGGGCCTCCTACCACAGCGCACACTCAGCTTCCAGTTCTTGGATCTCGCGTAGCCTCCTCTGATTTCAAATTCCTTGGGGGTAAACCATTTTCCATCCTCACTCTGTATACACCTCACCAAGGATCCTGTAAGACCAGAGTAAGTTGATTCTGAGCCCTCTTTGTCTTGAGAACTCTGATGAGCCCAATTTGGGCTCCAGATGCGTAGCAGGAGTCTTAGTCTTCCTTTTCAGCCTTCAGACTCCCAAAATCAGCCTGTAAGTCTCCTCAAAGGAGATTTCCTGCCTTGGGCAACATTTTTTAAAACTTCATGCAACAACAAGGTAATGATTACCATCAAAATCAACCTTTTAAAAGTATTTCAAAATCATCTGCAAAGGAAAAGCAAGTGAACCTGAAGGCTGAGAGGATTTCAATTTGCTGGGAGAAGAGAACAGGACAGAATCTCCAATGGCCCTTGGGTGCAGTGTGGGGGCAGAACCTCACGTTGAGACTGAGCTCAGAATGGCACCACCCAATATCATGCCACTGAACCTTTATTACAACCTTTTTTATCCAATGTAATGGCATTATTGAGCACAGATTTTCCCATACTTAAAATCAAGGGTAGCTGGTATTAAAATAATTATGGGGGCATGTAGGTAGCTCAGTTGGTTCACCATCTGACTCTTGAACTTGGCTCAGGTCATGATCTCACAATTCATGGGTTTGAGCCCCACATTGGGTTCTGCACTGATGGCGCAAAGCCGACTCAGATTTCTGTGTCTTTTCTCTCTGCCCCTCCCCCATGTGCGTTCTCTCTCAAATAAATAAATAAATAAATAAATAAATAAATAAATAAAGTTAAAAAATAATTGTGACGGGTTACCCAGTGGAAAATTAAACTATGCATAAAAGATAATCATATGCTAAACAGTATTTCTCAGCCATTAGAAAAACACACATCAAAACCACAATGAGATATCACTTCACACCCACTGGGATGGTCGTAATTAAAAAAAAAAAATCAGACAATAACAAATATTGGCGAGGAAGTAGAAAAATCGGGGCCTTCCTACATCGCTGGTGGGAATATAAAATCGTGCAATCACTCTGGAAAACATTTTGGTGCTTTCCCAATAAATTAAATATAGATATGGACCGGTGGTTGTACTCATGGTCTATAACCAAAAAACTGAAACCATTTATTCACACAAAACTTTATACACTAATATTCAAAACAGCAATGGTCATAATAGCTAAAAACTGGAAACAACCCAAAGTGATGAATGAATGATGTATATAGTGTATTCATACCATGAAATATATTATTTGGCAAAAAAAAAGAATAAAGCACTAATACATGCAGCCATAAAAGGGCACATATTAAATAAATCCACTTATATGAAATACCTAGAATAGGCCAGTTTATTAAGCAGAAAATAGATCAGTGGCTGCTCAGGGCTTGGCAGTGGGGTGAACTCGGAATGCATACTGACTGCATATAGACATGGCATTTGCTTTAGTGGGGGACAGACACAAATGCTCTGAGATTAGGTTGTGATGATGCTTGAACAATCCTGGGGAAATGCAAACAAAATTCATATCTGAATTATATACTCTGAGTGGGAACCTGTATGATATGGGACTGTATCTCAGTTAAGCTATTTAAGTATTTTGAATAAATCAATTACATAAACTAATTTGTTACTGCTATACCGTGAGGTAGGCTTTAAATTATTATCTCCTCTTTTATATGAGAAACTTCAAGCTCAGAAAGGTCTCTACGCTCTATTCTACACCTCCTGGCATATATGTGGCTGAGGTTTAGGCTTCCAGTTCTAAATTCTGTGCTCTTCTTGCCATATCAACACCCTGCCCTGGTGATGATCATCCAGAAGGGAGAGATGTCAAGGCTGAGGGCTACTTCCCTTTAAATTCTGATTTACTTCTTTTTGGTTCTTTGGGCATCCCCATGGACGCTTCCATGTGGGAGTGAGCACCTAATATGTATGATTTCTGAAGCTACAAACATAGCATCTCAGGGATCCCCCCTGGAGCCAGACTGCAGCCTCAGTTCCTTGACTGTTATGTAATTGACGTGGGTATTTCACATACCGCAATTCAAAGTAGATCTGGAACTCACCTTGTTTCAGTTTCTTCTTATATAACATCCCCTTCACCTCACCACAGGTCACAGGAAGTATTTGAGAGTGAAAATCCACGTTACAATCTGTGTGATTTCTTGACCCTGAAAGAGAAGATTTCTTCATTCCGCCACATTGTGCAAGTGCACACGCACCTCTCCAACCTTGTTGATTTTATCCTTATAAAGATATAGAGGTGCTTGGGGAAGTCTATTCCACAAATGTTTAGAGTCAAAGTCTTTCTTCTAAGACACAATGAGAATGCCTACCTCTATCTTACCCCTCAAATCCCACAGAAAACGAAATGCTTTTTTCAGAGAAATCAGGCTTTAGGAAAACTGCCTTACTCCCAATCATTTCAGCCTTGCTCGTTCTTCTGTGACAATGAAACACACAACAGCTTCCATGTTCTGAAGAGAGCTGCCCAGTCACACTATTGCACTGAAGTTAGGTAGCCAGAGACAAAGTGAGAGACTGAACTTACGTCTTCTTGATTGAGATCTGACTAACGGAGCAGACAGAGGGTGATGAATGCCAGGTTAACCTAAAGGAGATGAAGTCTGCCTTCTAGTCCTGTTCTCTGCTTTGCTTCATTTCTCTCTCATATCAGCTTTCTCTATAGCTATAGGAGGAGCTCAGGGAACTCTAGACTAATCTGCACACTGCATGAGGAAAGGCAGTTGGAGCCCAGACTCCACAAAATCAGAGGAGAAAGGTCTTCAAATGAACGAACTTCAAGGAGGATGTGGAGCTGGTGCTCTCCTTCCAGCCAAGGTTTTAGAGCCAAGATGGGAGGTGGGAGCTGTCCATGGTACAGTTTTGAGCCGGTAAACGATCAGAACTGTAATGAATTGAGGATGTTGGCCTAAATTCACTCTCTTGCTTTACAGATGAAGAAACTGAGGCAAAAGAAGTCAAGTGACAGTCCCAAGCCCACACAGTCAACAGTAGAGAAAGACACAGACTCCTAGTGATAATCACTCCAGGCCACCTGTGGTGTGCAACCTCTGATGCTTGATGTAGCAAGAGAAGGATCAGTTAAATAATTTGTGGGTTATATGGCAAAAGACAGTTTCCAGCTTGAACATTGTAAGTTCAGTGGAGACAGCATTCCTGCAGAGGCCCCTGAACCCATAAGGTCTGGTCACCAAGTTACTTGTTTATGGGATTATCATCTTTCCTCCCTGACATAGTTTGATAATGACTCAAATTGTATACATCTCTCAACAGCTACTAAAGCTTCAAAGCAATTAAGGAAGTGAATTTATTACTAAAATCACAGAGCACAGTAAATTAGCTGTTTAGTTACTGAAGTTATCTCCCTTTCCTTCTTTACCTTTTGACAAGACTCTTTTCCGTGGGGCTCTGTCACTATGAGTTGAGTAAACAGGACGTCTGCTTCTCCTTTTCCCTGAGAGAATAGAAAAATATAATCACTGCATGTATTAGTGCTTTCCAAAATTTCCAATTAAACATAACTTCCCCCCCGGGGCACCTGAGTGGCTCAGTTGGTAAGGTGTTTGACTTTAGTTCAGGTCATGATCTTACTGTCCGTAGGTTCGAGTCCCTCAGAGCCTGGATCCTGATTCAGATTCTATGTTCCCTCTCTTTCTGCCCCTCCCTTGCTCACTCTCTGTCTCTCAAAATAAAACAAAAACATAAAAAAAAATTCCCCAACACCTATCTAACGGATAAAGATATAATCCCTAGTTTTAAGATACCATGAATTAGATATCTCATCTTATGTTCACCTTATATTTTATTTGTCATGTCCCATATTAGTAAAACAAACAAACAAGTGAAATCAGCATTTCATTTATATCTCAAGCAGTTATGTGTTAAGTGCTTAATAGATGCCAATTGTACATCTACTAGTTGACTTAGTCTTTTCAACAAACATATGAAATCAAAATGATGATCACTGCCATTAAAAAAACTAAAATATTCAGAGAAAGTTGAGGCAAAAATTACAAAATTAAGTGAAAGTATTTCAGGTTTCTTCCTGTGGGGAAAAAGAAATGGAAGTTCTGTGAGGGCAAGTCTATGGGGAGCTTCACAGGTGAGACACGTCACACATCACTTTTGCATTTTGACAAAGATATTAGAATCTAAGGAACTAACCAGAAGGCTATCCTAAGAAGAATGGGTAGAATCGAGTCTTCTAAAATCTTAATTTCAAGTAGTCATTAAGGATTGACCTGGTAGATGTTGCAGCAAGGAATGGTCTTCTTTTAGCAAGTTTTGGCTGTGGATATGCATCTCAGTGTTTTCTATCATTCAAATGTGGTTTATTTTCTCAGGTGGAAAGATAAATTCCTTTTTTCCTCTTTGTGTTCAATGCCCTACCACCTGGTGGTTCTGGGTGGGGTTTTTTAGACCCCCATATTTTCTAGACAACTCAGTCCTAACTGCTGCAAAATGTCAGCAGGTTACAAGCATATCAGATTAGCAAAGTAAAAAGAATCTTTCTTTCAGTAAAACCTAAAATGGACCAATTGCTTGGTAAATAATTCTACTTTCTGGTCTTTAACATAAACAACTACTGAGAGGGTTTTCATGTCTTCAAGACCAAAATGGTCCTATGTACAAATATTGATAATTAGACCTTATCATAACATCAAACAAGCTACAGACTTGGAAGCTGTCACTCTGTTATAATTTAACCAAGATAATAGCAGTTCAAATGAGGAGTATATAAAGATTTATGAACTCAATCTAAAAGAATCTTCTATAAGAAGGTGGAAGACTTGGGTATTATTAGCCACGGGTTAATGAGAACTACTAAAAAGGTAGACATATGGTTCTCAAAAAGTCAGATTAATCTTTTTGCCCCCTTTTGCTTTCTCTCTCCAGAAAGTGGGATTGCCAGATCATAGAAGGTCATCCACCCAGGTATGGCTCTTTAAGGGCCTGCCTCACCTCCTCTCCACCCAAGATGCCAAAGTAGTTACGGACTCTCTCTGCTGCTCTCCCTCATCCACGTTCTGAAGGTCCATGCTCACAGTCCAGTGAGAAGAGATCCAGACATTTTATTCTTGCCTTTCCTATCTCCCAGTCAGGCTTGACACTAACACACTAATCACAGCCTTGGATAATCCAACAAATAGAGACTTCTTGCTTGCTCTCTCTCTCTCTCTCTCTCTCTCTCTCTCTCTCTCTCTCTCTCTTTGGTTACACCTTTCCTGGAATTAATGGCTATGTTAGAATTACCTTTCATCAAACTTGTAAGGCCTAATATTTTTAGGAAGAAAAAGGAAATACATTGAAGTCCATTCTAGTCTGTGGAGCTTTTGGTATAAGGAGATATGGATCTTAAAACCAACTAATTCATCATACAGCACTATTGTATTTTACTTTGAAAACACACTGACTAAGCAAGACAGGATTTAACTATTTTTGTGTTCCCAGGATGTAATACCCTTTTAATAATAAAATCCCCTACCACAAGCTCTAATATGGCAGTCAGAACATAATTTAAGGTTATTTTTTAATTGTTATGTTTAGTATTAATCTCTAATAGTAAGTGTGACAAAATTTTAAATTCTTTCCTGTTGGATCAAGATGTGGCTTATATATACAGTGGAAGACTACAGGACAATGAGAAAAAATGAAATCTGGTCATTTGTAGCAACGTGGATGGAACTTGAGGGTGTTATGCTGAGTGAAATAAGTCAGGTGGAGAAGGACAGATACCATATGTTGTCACTCATATGTGAAACAGGAGAAACTTAACAGAGGACTACGGGGGAGGGGAAGGGAGAAAAGTAGTTAAGGAGAGGGAGGGAGGCAAACCATAAGAGACTGTTAAATACTGAGAACAAACTGAGGGTTGATGGAGGTAAAGGAGAGGGGAAAATGAGTGATGGGCATCGAGGAGGGCACTTGATGGGATGACCACTGGGTGTTATATGGAAATCAACTTGACAATAAACTCTAAATAAAATAAAATAAATAAAAATTTAAAAAAATAAATTTTTTCCTGTTTTCCCAAAGTTTTAGTAGAAGTCTCAATAGCTGGGAACAATTCACTAAGTGCTAAAGAGGGTAACTAACTGTCCCAGTCCACCCAGGACTAAGAGGTATCCAGGATACAGGATTTTCAGTGGCAACGCTGGGAATATCGTGGGGTGAACTGGTCACGATAGTTTCAAGCAATTCATGTCGGAAGGCAATGCACCAAACCAGCTATGTGACCATACAAAGTACTGGTGGAACAGGTTACCCAGCTCTAGCTCTTCACTCGTATCCAGGCAGCAGAAGAATTCTGCTGAATTTTCTCTCCCAAGAAGTCAGGCACACACCACATTGAGAAGTTGATGAAAGAATCTTGTGGAGGAAAGAGATAGTGACTATGTACCCTGAATTCCCAATGTTATCTCAAAACTGCCTTTGTCACGTGAGACACTTCCATATTCTTATCTCACTTGTCTCATCCATTGTCCCTAATCCTGGAGGTGCCCAAACCAGCAGCTCTTGAGTAGGGGGAGAGCCAACAGAGAACGTGAGGAAAATTTGATCATGTCACCTCTGTACTGCAGATGCCGGAGACCAACGTTTGTTCAGGCTGAAGGAGGGTAAGTACTTTAAAATGGAGAAAACATTGAAGTTTTAATGTAGCCTAGAAAGGACTCTCAACTCCTGGAAAGAGAATTTCACTCTTGTGACAAGGAAAAAGAACACTATCAGACATGCTCAAGATAAGAAAATCTCATCTAGAAAGTAGACTTGAAAGAGCAGTGAGAAAATAAACTTGCTTTCCATTTGTAATTTACCAAGTCTGGTCATTTTAATAAGCCAATGATGTAAGGTACCATGAAAAGCAGATAAAACTCAAGAAAAGGATTTTAGGTCTTGGGCAAATAAAAACTATAATACAAATGCAAACAATATATAACCTTGGCTCCAAATGGGTTTGCTTTCTAGATTTTGTAGCTCTCAAATTGACTGGTAACTTTGGCAAGTAAAAAATTAAGGAGAATCGACCCAGCAATAGCATTGCTGGGGATTTACCCAAGAGAGACAGAAATGCTGATGCATAGGAGCACATGTACCCCAATGTTCATAGCAGCAATGTCAACAATAGCCAAAACATGGAAGGAGCCTAAATGTCCATCACCTGACAAATGGATCAAGAAGATGTGGTATATATTCACGATGGAGTACTACATGGCAATGAGAGGGAATGACATATGGCCCTTTGTAGGAAAGTGGATGGACCTTGAGGGTGTCATGCTGAGGGAAATAAGCCAGGCAGAGAAGGACAGAAACCATATGTTTGCACTCATAGGTCTAGCAGGAAAACAAGAGAGACATAATGGAGAACCAGGGAGAATGGAGGAGGGAGAGAGAGTTGGGGAGAGAGAGGGAAGCAGAACTTGAGAGACTATTGAATGCTGAGAATGAACTGAGGGTTGGGGGGGAGGGGGAGGGGGGAAGAGAGGTGGTGGTGATGGTGGAGGGCACTTGAGGGGAAGAGCACTGGGTGTTGTATGGAAAACAATTTGACAATAAAATATTTTTAAAGAAAATAAATAAAAATAAATAAAAATTTAAAAAAAAAGAACAAGGAAAACTAAATAATTATTGTCAATATGCTAAAAATTTATGTTATTTGCATCAAAGGAATATTAATATTTTAGACTTAGCCTTATTTTTAGGGACGTGTATGATGCACTTACATTTTAGTTTGAAGACCAAAATAAAATACTAGTATAATAGAGTTCTTTTTATTGGTTTCTCAAGAAGCCATCAGATATCATTTCAGACCCTGAGGAGTCATTTAATTTGTTAATTTATGACAATTGAACATGTCAGCTTTGTACTACCTCTGTGACTTGCGTTGTAACATCAAACTACTTAAAATAAGTGATGAAGCTTTCTGTGGGCAGCTGCCGGAGTGGTTGAAGCTCACCAATCGGAACATCATAAAGCATACTAACATCATACTAAAGACAAGTGATTAGATGATCATGGCATTGAGATCTGCTTTCACTGTGTCATTAACGATACTTCTTTGGTATGAAAATTCATTGCTCTGTAACAGAATGGAGTTTGATATCTTCTCTGAATTTTCAAAAGAAATTTATTGACTTTTGATGCAGATTTGTGTTAATGAAACATTTTGTTTTTCAGTGTTTAAATATAAAATATTCACTTGTATACTTCCTTTTTTCCAAAATCTGAAATTCCATTATGTACGGGGAAATTTTTTCTTTATTAAATGATAAAAGTCTAAGGGGCATGGATTGTACCTAGAATGTGATGCAAATTCTCAGGATTCTCATGAATCTTTCTTAACTAACTGTTTAGATTATTATTTTTAAATGAAACAAATAAAAATATTCCTTTTTATATATATGTAGGCAAAATATGTGATGGACATTTACAGTCTATTTAAAAAGTTATGATTCTCAAACATAAATAAATAAAAGACAGATTAACCAAAGTATACAATAAAACTGCAAGAATTTAAAAGGTGATTAAAGCAAAAAAAAAAAATTAAGGAGAATCTATCTATGTTCCTCAAAACCTTAGCAAAATTTGTATTGGCCTATGGGACCAAATGTAAGTGGCACAACTTTATCTTACCCCTGATCTTGGCAGGTTCTTGCAGATGCTTTTCCCCCTTTTTCCTCCTGGAGACCAACTGGTCAGTAGTGTCGCTGGTATCTAGGGGATAAGCAGGGGAAGATACAGAGTTGGACAAAACAGCAGTTGATATGAGAGACCAAAAGCAAGTGAGCGAACACCAGATTCAATTCTGAACCCCCTTTCACCATTCACTCCAACGAGAAAGCACATTAATGGTAAGGGATCTCAAAGAGACGTTTAGTACATGCTCCACTTTTAAGAGAGAAGACTTTTAAATTACATATAAGACTTCATTGTACTTTGGAAAGAAATGGTTTAAATTTTTTATATGTATACAGAGACCTAAATGAAAATGTTATAATAATTAAATCCAAAAAGTTGGCGTTTTGAAAATAAGTGTTTTAAAATGGATGCAACCACTCTTTTTTCTTTCTAAACAAAATTGTACACATTCACCAACAGGGATGCCATGTAAATTGACAAGAACATAAGATATATAGATTGGTGAAAATTAACAAATTTTAATTGGACTCTGAAATCTTACTATATGGATCTGGTTCAAAATTGGCTATCATATGGAAAATGGGGTCTTACTCTCATTGTCTAAAAGAAAAGAGTTCTTTATACCACTACTGGAATAAACAAGATTTCATGGATCCAATTAAAAGTAGTACATACAGGGGCATCTGGGGGACTTAGTCAGCTGAGTGTCTGACTCTTGGTTTCATCTTAGGTCATGATCCTGGAGTCATGGGGTTGAGCCCTGCATTGGGCTCCATGTTGAACATAGAACCTGCTTGGGATTCTCTCTCTCTCTCAAAATAAATAAATAAACATTTAAAAACAAATAAATAATAAAATATACAAAGACAAAAGGGAGTATGCTGAATAAGTTAATTATGGCTCTCTCTAGAATGGTGATGTTTCATACAATTTTTATTTTCTAAAGTTCCAGTCATATATATATGTATTACTTCTTTGTAAACTTGATTTTATTTTTATTTAAGAGAAAGAGAGCATGCATGTGAGTTGGTGGGGGCGGGGGGCAGAGCAGGGAAATGGCAGAGATGGAGCGAGCGCATCCCAAGCAGGCTCTGTGCTATCAGTGCAGAGCCTAATGTGGGGCTTGATCTCACAAACCATGAAATCATGATCTGAACTGAAGTAGAGCTGGATGCTTAACTGACTGAGCCACCAAGGCCACCCCTTTTACTATTTATAATACTTTTTCATTACAACTGAACGTGTTTAATATTTGCAATGTACACACATGCATTTAAAAACACAAATAAAAATATAAACATCACCTATCATATACAACTGCTGCACATATTTTTATTGATTAACATCTCCTGATTTTCCCCTATATGTATATCTATGTCTCTCTCCAGACAGGTAGATAAATATGTGCAAATAAGAATTTATAGATACCTGAAAACACATTTGTGTAATTACATGTTTTTGTTTCTTACCACATATACACATGCACACACCTACACAGTCTGCTTTTGCATTTAGCTTTCTGTGGAACATCTTACCAAATTAATACAAATTTCTTGGCCCAGCAGAGAAGCCAGATATTAAGAATGGCAGTGTCTCCCTGAATCATTTAGCTCTGGGTGATTACATGTTAGAGAACTAAGTCATTTTGTGGAAGCCACTATGTTTTCGGGCTTCTCTGTAACCGTGGCTTAGCTTACGTCCTAATGACGCCACCACTAGGAAGCAGCCAGGCCCCTCAGGAGGTAGCAGCCCTACAGGGAGACGATAAACAGGACCTTACACTCAAGTGCTTACCTTTTTGGGGTATGTTTCTCTGCAGTTTCCTTTTATGTCTTGTCCAGCAATGGCCTTTCTTTTTTCCTTCGAACAAAAGAGAATAAAGTTAATCATTCAGAGCTGTAAATACAATTCTCCAAGTCATATACGTTGGTAGTTTTCAGGCCACAAGAACAGGGCAAAATTCTTAACTACGAGCACAGCAGTGTGAGGCAGATGGCAGAGTTACACTTTATTCTGCACAGACTTGGGAGACTATAGGAGATGACCTTCCTTTGAAAATTGAAAACAAAAACAAAAACAAAACACCACTAAAATTGGAAAAGAAATTCTTGCTGGTGCCTTCGCCTGAATGGTAATTGTTGTGGGTATATATTAATATGTTTCCTCTTCAAGTGTCTTTCCAATACATTCAAATGTGCAATAAGGAGGCACACTCCTCACAGCTGGATAGAGTCACGGATAATCCGCCATGCTGGTCGGAGGCGTTCTCAGCTTTGACGTGGAGACTTAAACAGTCTCTGGACTTCCAGTTGTGACCCAAATCCTCCTACTTATGTGTGACGTCCAAAGTTCTGGGAGGGCATAAAGAAACCACAGCGGGTTATGTGTGGTGATTTGCATTCCTGTGAATGATGAGAAAACACAGGCGCGTGAGATCATTGGCGCTGGGTAAACAGAGCTCACACCTTGTTACTATCATGAAATAATAATAGCCAGCTACCAGATTTTTGCTGCTAAGGGTGAAGACCCAATCCATGGAAGAGGCCTTCCAACTCCCACTTGAGATTCCCATTCAGAGGTGGGTCAACTCACACTCTAGGACTTACAAGACAGGAAGGGCCTTGCTCATTCAATGGAAATGGTATGTTCAAGAATTCAGGGATCTTGCTCCACTGACACTTTGGCTTTCCATAACCATTTACAGCCCTGTGTAGGGCCTATGGCTGCATGCCAGGCTTGTGGTGCCTCCCAGAAACTGCCCTGTTTGTCTCTCAGTGGGGAGAGCCACATCATAAGAGACTTTGCCCCTAACTGCTCCCAGCACACTAATCAGGCTGTGAGTCCTTGTGGGGTCCATGGGTGGTGCCTCAACACCATCTATGTTCAGCTTACAGACCAGTTGACTCCGGTCACACCATGGTGACTCTAGAAATTCACAGATGTCATGAGAGTGACTGAATCATTTGTAGTCTGACAAAAGTATGCCTTTATCCAAAAAGCTACTTTCAATGCACAGACTTTCTGACTGTACATCTCTCATCTCTTCCTGTCCATGCACTTCTGGAAGGCTCTTTGGTCACTGAAGGCAGCTGTCTCCAGAAGGGATCAACTTAACTCCTGCAGCATGATTGAGATAAAACCAGTGGGGGGTTAATGGTGTTCAACAGACCAGTTCTGAAAATTCAGGGTTCTGTTCCTGAAGAAGATGCCTCATTGTTTCCCTTACCAGCCTGGAGAGCACAGCCTCCAGAGAACCTCGGGGATTCAGATTTAATTCTGATTACATTTTATGAACAAGCCTTTATCCCACTTAATATCTGGCCCTCTGGATAAAAGGTCTGAGTGGGAATAGGAGATAATTTGGGAAGGAAGATGAAGTTCCATCCACCTAATGGTACACACATATTTTGTGGCAATAAAGGAAAAGCAAAGATCCAGGCATGTGAAAAGGGAAGCTGGTAAACCCTCGTAAGTATGGAGGAAGGAGGAACATTAATGACATCTGCCTTGCAGAACTATCCTGAATCCTACTTTCAGAGAGAGACCACCCTGGTCCAGACCTCTTACCACAGAGATGCTGAGTCTGCCACGTTTCTGCATCAGACATGAGAAGACAGGGACAGCCCCAGCACCTGCATGTCCCATGCAAGAGCCCTCTGGACATCATCCCCACCCCCACTCTCAGCATTGGGGAAGGGAGACAGATGCCACTTGGTTGGTACAATGGACAAAGAGGACAGATTAGATGGACTGTTCTCAGGAAGTTTCCCCCCAACTGGACCCCACCCCTAAATCCAGGATTCGATACAACAAATGGAACTGGAAAGTCTAAGGTTTACAGCTGGCCACGGGCCCACACTGAAGGCACTATCTGTCTTCTCCTGGCTGCTGCATGTTCCTTAACAACTGTAATCGTTTCCCTTCCAGGGCCACCATGTGTGTCCATGAGATTGCACTTGTGTGAAAGCTAAGCATTCACTTGCCTCCTTATGCAAACATGGCAAATTATAGCTTAGGCTGGTCATTAGAGACCTAACTCATTTATGCTTTACAAAATTTGTTAAATACTGCAGATAGCAAATTGAATGGATCTGGTCCTAGCCCACACTGGTCAGATTAATCAAAATGGCTGATAGAGTGGTGTCATGATGGGGAAATTTGCCAGGATCTTTCATGTGAGGTGAATTTGTTGGGAGGCCGTTTGCCCTGGCATTTCCACAGGCCTCAAACTGCTTTTGCAAGGATGTTTGAATAACAAACATCCAGGGATGAGTAACTTCCAGGTCAGAGAGCAGATTTGTTTACTGACCTGTATAAAATAGAAAACGTCTCCTTCCTTAGAAAGTCTCCCCCTTCTCCCAAGAGGAGATTTGCTTGAGTTCCAGCTAATAAGATAATGTCTCCCTCAGGGATAAGGCTTGAGTGTCTTTGCTAGCAACTCCCTTCTAAGACTGATGTTTCTGAAGTACGGTTTTCCCATGGAAAGAGCCTAAATGTCCATCACCTGATGAGTGGATCAAGAAGATGTGGTATATATACACAATGGAGTACTACATGGCAATGAGAAAGAAGGACATATGGCCATTTGTAGGAAAGTGGATGGACCTTGAGGGTGTCATGCTAAGCGAAATAAGTCAGGCAGAGAAGGACAGATACCACATGTTTGCACTCATAGGTCTAACAGGAGAACAGGAGAAACCTAATGGAGGACCAGGGGGAGGGGAAGAGGGAAAGAAAGTTGGGGAAAGAGAGGGACGCAAAACCTGAGAAACTATTGAATACTGAGAATGAACTGAGGGTTGAAGGGGGAGGGGGGAAAAGAGGTGGTGGTGATGGAGAAGGGCACTTGTGGGGAAGAGCACTGGGTGTTGTATGGAAACCAATTTGACAATAAGCTATTTAAAAACTTAAAAATAAAATAATAAAGTACAGTTTTCCTTAGCTTGAGCATAGCCTGTATGTGCCTCATCACCCCCACATGGGTTTGCAGGGAAAGGAATAATAGATGCACCTTTCCCATTTCCAGAAATTTAATTCCTAGGTATTTATGCAAGGAATCTGAATGTGTGAGGTCATAGAGAGAATTCTACAAGAATGTTCACTGTAGCTTCTTCATATTAGCAAAAACAGGAAACACTTGCAGAGTCCGCCAACAGAAGAATGTATGCACAAAATTTGGTATATTCATCCAATGTGTGATACTTTGCAAGAAAAGGAACAAAATGCTGATATATTTAACAATGTGGATAAGTCTTAAAAATATTATGCTAAGTAAAATAAACCTTACACCAAATGAGGACATACTCTAAAGGCTCACTTATTTAAAGTTTTAAAACCAACCAAATTAACTTACCATGAAAAAATAAGAAAAGTGGTTCCCTCTGATGGGTGAGGGGTAAAGATATACCATAGGGCATAAAGGTTCTTTCCAGGGAGGATGTCATGGTCTTATCTTGATAAGGATTT
Source organism: Suricata suricatta (assembly GCF_006229205.1). Classification (NCBI taxonomy): domain Eukaryota; kingdom Metazoa; phylum Chordata; class Mammalia; order Carnivora; family Herpestidae; genus Suricata; species Suricata suricatta. Next base: position 8,388,579 of record NC_043702.1, read on the forward strand.
GAATTATACAAAAGAAGGCATTTAGCAGAACTCATCAAATGATATCCTTAATATTTGTGAATTTTATTATAAAGGTTATTTCAAAAGAAAAAGAAAAAACTGAAAACTGAAAACAAATATTGAATTCCAGTTAATGATATGCATGCTGAAGTATTGGGGGGACGTGTACTGATGTCCGCAACTTTGAGATGTTTTAAACTTAAAGATGAGTTAGTAGAGTGGATGAACAGACAAATGGAAATGCGATAAAGTAAGAATGGTATAAAACTAATTATGAATCTATGTGAAACTATATTGGTGTTTGTTCTCCCAAATTTTCTGTACTTTCAAACTTTCCATTATTTAATCATGTGAGAAGAACTTTCTGAAAGAAAGGTAAGATTATTTGCCAAGAAATGACACTTATAGTAAAAGAATTTTCATCAGTCACACAATAAATTTGAGAAGAGAGGGCAGTAATCACTTTACTTTTACTTTTTAGAATTCAATCTCAATCCATCAGAAAGCAGTAAAGGAACATAAAAACACAAAAAAAGAATGATCGATACTAATATAGAAGATGTAAATCCACACATATCAGGAATCCACAATAAATCCAAATAAAATGGAATTAAAAGATGAGGATTGTCAGAGAAGACTACAAAAAGCTAAGTGTTATTATAAGAGATGCAAAACACAGCTATACAAGAGGGCTTAATGAAAAGGGGGTAAAAAACATTCAAAAAACCAAATTAAAAGTTCAGCTAATGATATTAGCATCCCAAGAAAAAGATTTTAAGGCAAAAAGTATTAAGATAAAGAAGAACTAAATAAAGATGTATAAAATAAAAAAAAAGAAGAAGAAGAACTGTGTATAGGGGCGCCTGGGGGCTCAGTCGGTTAAGCAGCCGACTTCAGCTCAGGTCACAATCTCACAGTTCGTGGGTTCGAGCCCCGCATCAGGCTCTCTGCTGACAGCTCAGAGCCTGGAGCCTGCTTCTGATTCTGTGTCTCCCTCTCTCTCTGACCCTTCCCCACTCACACTCTGTGTGTCTCTCTCTCAAAAATAAATAAATGTTAAAAAAATTCTTTTAATTAAAAAAAAAAACCTGTGTATAACAAAAGTAATCCACTAAGTTTTAACAGTCACGAATAGCCTCAAAGTATTTAAAGCAAAACAACAGAATAAGGAGGAATTGGAAAACACACAATCATGTGGAAGAACTGAACACATTTCTGTGCAAACCCAATGGAACGAATACAGCCTAATTTCGAAGATTTAGACCATAAAGTTGTGCTTGATAAAGATATGTATGCAGTGGGACTAGAGCCCAACAAACAGTTGTATGAGAGACAGAAAACTAGCCAAAATGATGAAATGGAAGATCATGGGGATTTCCTCCATTAGACAGACTCTTCCATAGAGTTTTCCTATAGGATCACATATCTATTTTTTACTTCCAGAAACATGGTGGAGGGGATCTGTGAGTCACATACAAAATTCCTTCAAAGAACCTTCCTCTGTGACTGAATTTTCTGACCGATTACCATCTCGGGCACATTACCGGAAAGCTGTATGACCACACTCTTGATTGTCACTACAGACCACTGTCTCCCAACAGCAGAGCTCCTAGTTTTAGAACCTCTGCAGCTTGAAAAAGCTGAGAATCTTTCAAATCATCAAGTCCTGATGCCTTTTGTTTAGCAGTTCTTCCCTCTATTTACCTCTTTCCCCTCACATTTTACTATGAGCAGAAAAAAAGCCAGCTGTACCTATACTGCCTTGCTTAAAAATCTCCTTGCTTAAAATTATCCAGAAGGTTCTGCTTCCCACATTATCTGCCGGACAGAATTTTTTCTGCCACTATATTATAAGGATCTCCTTTCCTCTAGTTTCCAGAAACATCTTCCTTCTTTCCTTCAGAGCCCTCATCAGAGACTCCTTGAACTTCTGTATTTCTACTAAGTCTTCATGATGCTTTGCATATTTTCTAAAAAGACCAGAAAGATTCTCTCTACCATGGCTTTCACTTCCAAGCTTTCTCTAGTAGAGTCTTCAGCATATTTCTAACAAACTGCTCAAGGCATTCGAGACATTTTCTCTCATTCCACTTAAATGCTTCCCACTGTCCAATTTCCCTCTGCCCATTGTCCAATTCCAAAGCCACATTCACATTTCTAGAAATGTGTTACTGCTGTAGAGCCTGGGTGGTTCAGTCAGTTAAGCGGCTGACTTTGGCTCAGGTCATGATCTCACAGTTTACGAGTTTGAGCCCTGTGTCGGGCTCTGTGCTGACAGCTCAGAGCCTGAAGCCTACTTGGGATTCTGTATCTCCCTCTCTCTCTGCCCCTCCCCCACTTGGGTTCTGTCTCTCTCTCTCTCTCTCTCCCTCTCTCTCTCTCTCTCTCTCTCACTCAAAAATAGGTAAATACTTTAAAAAAATTTTTAGAAATGCGTATAGCCACAGTCCACTTCCAGCAACCAAAGTCTGCATTACTTTTCTATTGTGCCATAACAAATCCTACAAATTTAGTGGCTTAAAACAACACAAATTTATTATCTCATACTTATGTCAATTAGAAGTCTGACAAGGGTCTCTCTGGACTAAACTCTAGGTTCCAGTAGACCTTCATTCCTTTCTGGAGGCTATACAGTAGAATACATTTCCATGACTTTCCTAGTGTCCAGAGGTCATCCGTTTTTCAGGTTCCTTTCCTCCATCTTCCTCTCCCTCCAGCCAGCAATATGGTGTCTCTCTGTGACTATATTCCACAGCCAACGCACCCCCCCCCGCCCCGCCATAGCCAGGAACAGCCCTCCATGTTTCAAAGCCTATTTCATTATATTGGGTATATCCAGATAATCCAGAATAATCTCCCCTTTCAAGATCCTTAGCTTCATTATATCTGTAAAATCTCTTCTGCCAGGTCAGATAACAGATTACAAATTTCAGTGATTAAGACACAGACATCTTTAAACAGACCTCCTATTGTTATCTCTTATTATTGTAAATAGTAATAATGCTACTTTAGCATTAAAAAACTCATTTTTAACATCAAAAGCAAGTAAAATCTTATGTACTCTTACTTCTTTTCCTCTTGAGTTTTCCCAAAGTAGAATTGTTTCTAAGATCCACAGTATCTAGAAAATAACAGGTGAGGGTGAAGAAACAGAAATTAATAAATAGAAGTTTTAAATGTTAGGATTATTCATATTGTAGGAGGCGTGAATTTACAAAGATGCTTGGGTTTATCATTTCTCTCTTCCTTCTAAAGGGATTAAAAACCTATTGACTTGAGGATTCTAAGATGGGCCTTCCTTTATTTCTCAATGGTATTTGGAAAAATACTCTTAAATGCCTATGTACTTCAGTCTACTCAGGCATATTTGTCTAGATCTTACGATTTTTGTGAAGATTAAATAAAATCTTATGTCCAAACATTTACAGAGAATCACTCTGTAAACCAGTGACGTGCTAGAGGGCATCCATCAAAAATATGTGCTTGGTCAAGAAGAGTCTTTCCTCATTAGAGTTAAGTGGCATGATCATTGTCTTTTGAGACTTTTCTAAGGTTGTGACAAAATGACACTGTTATCTACTAGCAGAAGTATGGTTCGCTTTCTTGGGCTCCACAAGAGATTGGGTGTGACAGGAGTGGAAATCACTGTATAAATACAAGCCTTTATGATTAATAGACTAATGTAGTCAATGAGATACTGCCTTCTTTAAGAGCATATTTCCACTACATCATTCATGAATAATCAGCAGGGCCCATTCTGTTAAATATGATTTTATAATAATCTCTTGCCTCTCTATTATTCTTAAAGGGGTCAGGTCAAGCAAAGCAGGGAACAGGACACTGGGATGGGCCAGAATACCTGATACCACCTTACCTGGGTCTGTGATGCCTGTAAGGTCATACCCATCCCACACCCACAGGTGGCCTTACCTATCATGGCACATGCTTTGCTATCTGCAGTACTTGCTTCTGGACCTTCTGGCACATCTTTTGAGAAGCACATAACACAAGAACACTTCTCATTTCCATGTACTGGTAGCTCTGCTCCTGGGCCAAAATCATGATGTATGAAGACTTTTGTTTACCCTGGTGATCCCCTCTTCTGTACCCTTCTGGATCTCTACTTCTCTACTTCCTCTGAAAGAAATCTTCCATTGGCCCTCCCCATCTCTGGCCCTTCTTTTAAGTCTCCCTTTTCTCTCCCTTGTCTTTTTCTCTTTGTCAGCCTCTGCTTCTGGTTTTATTATTTTTTAAGTCATAATTACCTTGTCCATCATAGGGTAGTAGGCTGGAAGTAAGCTCTTCTGATTCTTCCTCACTATATATTTGGAGAGCTTCGAGTTCACCAGATGCTAAAGAGAAGCAAGAAAATTATAGTTTGTGGATCCTGAGACAGTGATTAGGGAAGAGTTTTGGTGCTCCCATGCTGCACCCTAATATTCTAGGTTAGAATGTGTTGCTTTCTGAGAAAAGACTATTCCTGCTCAAATAATCACAACCAAGAGCTCTCAAAGCCATGCTTTTCCCATCTTTTGTACCTCTTTCTGCTTTCTCTACTCTTACTTTTCTACCTGTAGCCCTAAGAATAAAATAAAAAGATCTTATCCTTCCAGGAAAAACCAAGTGCTCTTTGAATTGTAAAAAGTACCAGAATGAGTTTTAAAATCATCCCAGTTGACCAATCACTACTTATATCACAAACCACATTTAAAGCCAGGTAACTGGTGACAGCCTACTACTTCTGAAAATTAGCCAACCAGCAACAGCCACTCTCTGGAAAGCCTGTGTCTACGACTAAATGATAAGCTATTTGTAAACTCTCCTTGGTTCTAAAAGTCTGTAGTCCCTGAACTTCCTAAAACTCTAATAAAAGTAATTTCTTTTTTTTTAATTGTGTCCTGTAAGTACAGTAACTGCTTCCACCATGTGCCTTGCTTAGCAAGCAATAAATCCCTCTTTTAGCTTCAGATGTTGCATGATGGTCTATCCCTTCAAAAATGGAATTCCTACCAAGATCATTTTGAAGAGGCTTGTTTAGGGGTGTCCTGTGGGATCCTTGGACCAACAGATGTAAATCTACAGCTTCCTGTGCCCAACTCAGATTCTTCCTTATCAATCCATCTCAACAATGACTTGAGCTCTGACTTGTTTCACTGAGTTCTTATTTCTGAATTAATCTTATTGTGGGTAGCCAATTTGTGCAAAGATATTTGGTCACCGTTGGTCTTGAATACTCACCCAAAACCTCTTGTCAATTTTTGAAAGAAAATAATTTTGTTTAGCACATAATCTGAAGTCAACTATTCTGTAATAGATCCTATGTCCCCATTGTAGTCTTTGCTCTCTGGATGAACCCAATACCCCATTCACTTGCAGGACACTGTTTGCATTAATGACTGCATATGGTGGCTTCATTTCTATTTGTCATAGGTGTATCTTGGCCAAAGCTATAGTCTCCCACTGACAGAACTCTATTTCCTCTCTGTACTTTCAGAATGATTCTTGCACCTATAGTAAAGGGTAAAATTTCACAAAAGATGACTTTGTATTTAATTGGGAACTTTGGGTATGTCAAAAGTAAATAGTGGATTTGATAGTTTATTTATTTATTGAGATATATAGAGTGATCATGGGAAATGAGCAGAGACAGACAGAGGGAATCCCAAGCAGACTCAGCACTGTCAGCACAGAGCCAGATGTGAAGCTTGACTCACAAATCGGGAGACCATAACCTGAGCCAAGATCAAGAGTCAGATGCTTCATCGACTGAGTCACCCAGGCACCCCTGATAGTATTTCTATAAAAGAGAAAAAGATGACCAAAAGTTCCCATGTCCCAACCAGTTACAACTACTTTCAGACCATCATCTAACAATTTTCCTTTTCTTTTAAAAAAATCTCTATAAATTTAGTAGGTAGAGATCTATCTGCAATTAAACTACCAAATTAAATGTACTAAAGAACGAACAGTTTTAGAATTCCTAGAAAATTCTCCTAAGCATAATAAATTTATGGTTTTTTTATTTTTAGTGTTTATTTATTTTTGAGAGACAGAGTGCAAGTGGAGGAGGGGCCGAGAAAGAGAGGGAGACACAGAATCAGAAACAGGCTTCAGGCTCTGAACTGTCAGCACAGAGCCTGACACAGGGCTTGAGCTCATGAACTGTGAGGTCATGACTTAAGCCAAAGTTGGAAGCTAAACTGACTGAATCACCCAGGTGCCCCTACACATAATCAATTTATAATTGATTTGAATATTAGTGTGTCTACACTATACATAACTCAAGATTTGCAAGCAATCAGCAAAGTAGGTATATCTAACTTCTCTGTAGTACCTAATTCAATTCCTATAATCTTTTCTAAAGCCATATTCTTTTCTTTAATACATTTATGCTCAGCTGTGTTTGATGTATGATTTGATAACAATCACTTACATTATTTACTTGAATAAGTCAATGGCTTGTGTGGACAGTTATTTTCCAGAAATGTACTTGAGTTTCATTGTGGTAGGCATAATTCTCAATGTTTCCCTGGATCCCCTTCCCTGATCCCAGGGACTCTGAATATCATGAGATGTTACCCCTATTTTTAGGTTATGATATATGGCAGAATTGATACTAAGAAAAAGAGACTATCAAGACACAAGATAACCAATGTTGGTGAGGATGTGGAAATAAGCAAGTTTGGTGCACTGTTGGTAGGACTGTAATGGGGTAGAGCCACAATGAAGGACAGTATGAGGGTTCCTCAAAAAATTAAAAATAGAACCACCATTATCATCCAGCCATTTCATTTCTGGGTATATATCCAAAGGAAACAAAAGAACTATGCCAAGGAGATACCTGTGCCCCATGTTCATTGCATTATTGTTTACAATAGCCAAGACATGGAAACCACCTAAGTGTCCATCACCAGATGAATGCATAAAGAAAATGTGGTAGATACACACACACACACACACACACATATACACACACTGGAATACTATTCAGCCATTAAAAAGGAGGGAATCCTGCCATTTGCCCTTTCTTATATGATTCACTTTCTGGTGGTGAGGTCAAGTCCTCCTGTGGCTCTTCTTCATCATATATTTCTAAACAGTCACTGCTACCTTCTGCTGAATAGAACACAATCCTTTAGCAAATCTAGCATATGACCAATGGAAACCATAGTAGAAAAACTCACCCTGAAAAAACCAGACCACTAAGGTGGCTCAAGTATCTTCCAGGTGAGAATGTCCCTGCCCTCAGACCCTCCTGCCTTTGAGTTCACTTGACCTAGGAGTTAACATAGCTCAAGCCACTATCATCAGAGGCTGAGAATGGTCACCCATCTCTCTCCCTTCCCATACACCTAATTCTCTCTATTTTTGATCCTTTTCGCTTGGCTCTACATATTTCTTCTGTATGGGTAAGTGAAGGGGAACAGTGGAGGTGGGGAGAAGAGATTTTCCTCCTTGTAGACAGAGAAACAAAGATTCAGGGAAATGGGAATTGAAATTATAATCACCTTCCCCATCATATAGTTGTTGGCTGGGCACTTCCTCTGGTGCCTCTTCACTGGTCATTTGAGGAGCTTCAGGATCACAGGACCCTGAAGGGAAATGAGGAAAGGAGTCAAGCCAAGATGTTCAGAACACAGGTGAACTACCCATGTGGAAAAGGGACATCTGCTTCAAGGACCCCATCTGAGATCCAGCCGAGCCCTGCTCTGCCTCTGTTTCCATCTCCATCACCTGACTCTCCTGCTCTCTGCTTCCTTCCCATAGATCTGCCTCCAAGTATTTCTGCTCCTGCACTAGGAGAATATTTGTGCATCTTTGATTTGGGGCTCCACTGCCCCAACTTCTCCTATCTCTTTACTTTTCCATCTTTTTTCCCTCAGTGGTGATCTTGATCTTTTTGTTTCTGCTTATTCTTCCTAGCTCTGTTCTTCTAGATCTGTCTAATCCCTACAGCAGGATCCATTCCTTCTGTTACTGTCTCTTGATTTCTTCCCCTCCCTACTGGCATTCTTTATTTGTGAAGTGGAAGTCTCTGCATTGGGTCCTGTTCTGGTCCCCCTAGGAGCCACAAGTCTCCCTTTGGACTCTTATGTGTGACCACAATGACCTCTGCTAGCCTCACACAGGCCACTACCTGCAATGAGAGGCTCAGGGCACAGGTCTCTGCTCTTCCTCCTACTTGACCTTTGGGGGAAAAATCAAGTATCCTTTATCTGTGTCTCCATGTCTTATCTCTAAGGAGCAATAGCCACAGTTTCCCTAGCTAAGTCCTAAAGTCTTATGATGAAATCTCACTTGCCCAAGTACTTTGAAAAGAAAAAAAAGTGCAATATAACCCCAAACCTGGTGACAAATATGTGACAAAAAGTATAATCTAGGCTGGAGAGCCCTTGATCTTTCTTTCTGACAAGTAGATCCCAGACCACTTTTTTTTTTTTTGAGGACTTCCCAAGGTTATGGCAATATAATAATAATATTAAGCACTAGATAAATACTTAGCTTTAATTCTGTATAGAAAATAAGGGGTGGGCAGGGGCTAAAATCACAATATTGAGTCTTTTGCATAAATAGACATAAAGAGTATGAAGGAAAAAAGATGCAGTCTTTCCCAGTATTTACTTACTATAACATTTAGAGGAAACATATCTATTCCAACAATAAGGGCCACGCTGTTGAGCTCTGAATGCAGCCACCTGATACCCTGCAGCCCAGAGCCGGCCATCCCTTTCTTACCTGGCCCACATGCTGGTGAGGAGCTCAAGACTTCCTGAGGCTCTTCTTCATCACTGATGTCCCAGCAGGCATAGCCATACTCTGCAGAAAGGAATTAAACCCACCAGCCATTTCAGTACCCAACCAGGGGAGATCAGGTAAGAAAACCCATAATGAAGACACAGGACATTCAGGTATCTGCTAGGAGGAACTGTCCCTGTCCCAAACCATCTGGTTTGCCTCTGGGCTCACCTGGCCTACAGATTAACTTGATCTTGTTACTATCATTGGAGCCTGAGGACCATCCGCCATCTTTCTCCCTTTGTGTACACCTAATTCTCTCTTGCTTCTTCCCCTTTCCCCTTGCCCCTGCTCATCACTCCTGTCTCTGCCCTTGTCTCTCGCTACCAGTGTCTCCAAGTGCTTTTCTTTGTTTGGATGTGTTTCTGTTTCTTCTTCTTCTGTCTCTTTTTCTCTTGTGTCCCTGATACTCATTAGTGTCTTTATGTCACTCATTCTCTTCTTGCTCCCTTCCTTGTGCTGGCTGTCAGAAGAGGCATCCCTGACATATAGAATAGAACCCGATCAGGGGATGGGATATGGAGCAGAGTAGGCCAAGGCAACACCACCAAACACTGGGAAAAGTTGCTTAAAGTCCCACATATAAAAGAAAGATCAGAATATCACAAACACTAAAAATATTTACACTATCATTAGAGATGCAGCAGAAGAAATAGGGAAACACCCTACAGTGAATGGGAGACACAGAAAACCACAGGGAGGACAACTGATTTAATCCTAAGGCAACAAAGCTCACCGTGCTTATATGGGAAAAGAATATGATCTGACTGACATCTTGCAAATAACAATTGTGCTAAAGTGGAGAAAATGGTGGGATGGGAGCAAGAGGAAATGGGACATTCATGTTCTCTTTAATGAGGGAGCAAACCCTAGAGAAGGAGTTTCTAGTTTCACAGAAGAAGCTACTGGTTTCAATCTGGGAAGTGTCAGTTGCTGAAAGTCATCCAGATGGAGAGGATCCTGTGATAAACGCCTTCAGGTACGTAGATGGATGACCTTGGGAGACAGGTATGCCTAGCAGGCATGCATTTGAGACTCATTCTGTTACCTGAGAGTAGCTAAGACTGCCAGGGAGAGGGATACTGCTCGCCCAGTGTGTCCTGGGCACCTCTCTCTCCCTGGGGAGATTAAATCTGAAGACTCACTGCTGAGATAGACCCCCATTTGTTGGAAGATACTCCTGTCTAGACTCGAACTTCAGTGTTACAAGACCCCATCTTCTTCCCTCCCTACACAGCAATTTTCACTCCTTATTGACTTTTAAGTTGTTTTGATATAACTCTCTGCATAGTTTTCTTTGTGCTTCCCTCTGCATTATTATTACTTTGGTATTTATTTGCCAGATGATTATATAATCTCTCTAATTTTCATCTCCATATCTCATCTCTTCGTGACCTTCTACCCTTTCCATATTGTCTCCTGCTTTCTCCTTTACTATCTCTGTTCCTCTGAGTCTTATCTTTCTCGATGCCTGTAAAGTTTCCATTATTTTATCTATTTTCCTCAGTCTCTCAGATGCTTCCACCCTAAGTGACAAAAGCTCTTCCCTTTTCACATGGATCCCAGCACCACTCAGATTTCTCTTATCAGCTCTATCCTAACAGTCTTCCAGCAGACCTTCTACAGTGCAAACCTAACAATCATTCACAAAACTTGTTTCCATGGGCCCGGTACTTCCTGGAAGTAGGCTGAAAATGATTTCATTGCCTCAGCTGCCAGAGCCAGGTCCTTCTGTTCTGGTGCCCAGCCTACCTTTGTTATAGCCTGTCTCCCTATGTTCTCCAGGCAGGAATACCCATCCACTCAGGAGCTCTGTTCACCATTATCCTTAGTCTCTCTCACAGTTTTTAAAAAAACAAAACGGAAAATGGACACAGGCCATCCGTATGTATGTGAACATGTAGAAGTGAATGGTAGAATGGGAGAAGGGCAAGAATTTTTTCTGTGCTGATTAAAAATAAAGATTTATTGAGGTGGTTGGGAATTTAAATCAGGATTAGTTTCTCCCTCTTCTGCAGGTAGACTGGGCATCTCCCCCTGGTTCTCCTTCATTAGTCATTTGCAGAGTTCTGGAACCATAGATCACTGTAGAGAAACAAGGTCCTCCATGATGGACCATGGAGGGCAATGGGAGCAAACCTCAGTGTACGCATGCCCACCAGGATGGGAAAGCAAGCCACCTGCTCCATGCTGCCCCCGGGAGGCTGTCTTGTTCTGCTTTCCGCCATTTTGTTGTATTCCCTCTGTCCACTTCTCAGGGTCCTACCTGCGCTTCTGGTTCCTAGTGGTGTATCTCATTCCATTCCTTGTTTGTCACTCTTGGGTTGTTTTGTGTTTTTTCTTCAGTAATAATGTAACTCTTTTCTCCTCTCACCCTTTCAAGCTTTCTTACTCTACAGGTCTTCAAGCCCAGGTGCTTGAGTCCACTCCCATGCTTCCTTTCAGCCATCTCCTTTCTCTCCCCACCAATTTTAGTTTTTTCCTTAATGAAGGTAATGAAGGTCTCATGTTGGGCCCAGTTTCACTCCTTTGGGGCTCACCTGTTGGGGCTCCTGGGGCTTCCTCTTCATGTTCTGACCACAGGACTCCACCCTGACTGCCAGGTTGCTTCCCTGTCACTGTCCACTCAGTGACTCATCCACTGCTGCCCCCTCTGCCTTTTCTGCTTAGCCCTTGCAAAAAACAACCAGTGTGCCTTTCTGTGCTTTGTTTCCATGTCCACAAAACAGAGATTACAACAAGTTTCCCTGCCTGTGTCTTAAGGTTTTTCAAAGGTCAAAGGAAGTCTGGCACAGCCCAGTAATGTGACAGAGACTGTCAGAAACCTTGCACACCTTGTCTCCCACACTTCGTTTTCTCTCATTTTCACACTTCCCACATTTGTCTGCCTCTTGCATTCCTACCTACTCTATCTCACTCCTGGGATCTCTCAGCATCCCTCTCTGTCTTGATTTGCTTCTTTCCCCAACTCTGTCCCCACCTCCCTTTTTTCTCTTCATCCTTTCTTGATGCTGTGCTTTATGTCTTCTCCCCATCTCTTATCTTGTTGCTTCTAAGGGTCAGAAAAGGCATCTCTGGGACAGGATCTAGAGTCCATATGATTTCACCAAATTGGTGAACAAGAAAACTGTCCAGAATAGTTTTGGTGTCCAATCACAGGGCCAAACATGTGCCAAAGCTCAGATGAGCAAGCATTATCAGATAATTAAAATCACTGAAAAAGTATTATGCAAATTTTTGAAGGACAGGAGGAGTCATGGGAAGGAAAATGGATTTAATCTTCCTGACAACAAGAAGTTATTGGCCTAATGTAGGAAAGTAGGATAAATTAACCTGAATTTTCAGACTCCTAGGGTTCACCTGGAGAGACTGGGAATATGACTGGGACAAAGATTTGAGGCTGACGTTTGTTGCTCTGTCTCCAGAGAGAATAGAGATCTGACCGGAGCCTGTGTGTTGGGTGTGGAGAGGAATGGATGGGCAAGAGACAAGGGTGAGGTACAGCTGACTAACCCGGATGACTCGTCGGCTGTGTGAGTTGAGGGAGGGTGATCAGTTACTGATGGCCCCTAAGTTTCTATCTTAAAAATGGGACAATGGTGTTCCATCCTGAGACAGGGACCACTGGGAAAGAAGCGGATCTGGCGTCAGGAAACACGGCACATATGCAATTGTGGGTGTTTTGTATTGAGGTTCTTGGAAAACTTCCAAATGGAGATGTCCTTCAGACATCGTAAGACAAGTCTGGGCCAGACATAGGTATTCAGAGATCATAAGGTACAGACGGGAGGAGACAAGGCTGAGGGGAGGCTCACTGCCGCTGAGAATATTACCAGTGCCATACTGATAACTGGGGACATCATAACCTGAAAACTCATTGCTAACATGTTCCATACCTAGTGCCAGACCTGTTTCCAACCAGCAACTCTTCTCTCAGTCCCTACAATGTCCCAAACTGTCTTCTATATTCCTTTTAAACAGTGTTCACCTCTGCAGAATTTTCACTCGCCTCCTTTAGCTTTTTCGCAATATATAATTTCTATACCCCTTCCCAGCTTTCTATTTCTTAGTGTTCCCTTCTGCCTCTGCATCTCATTCTCTTCCTGTTCATTGAGCTTATCTCCTTTATTCCATGGTGCTCATTTCCCTGCTTCTATCTGTTCTCTCTAGCTCTGAACCCCATTTCTAATTTTTCAACTGAAGAATTAAAACTGAAAACTTAGGGGCGTCTGGGTGGCTCAGTCAGTTAAGTGTCCGGCTTCGGCTCAAGTCATGATCACACGGTTCATGGGTTCAAGCCCCACATCAGGCTCTGTGCTGACAGCTAGCTCAGAGCCTGGACCCTGCCTTAGATTCTGTATCTCTCTCTCTCTCTCTCTCTCTCTCTCTCTCTCTCTCTCTGACCCTACCCTGCTCGCGCTGTCTCTCTGTCTCTCTCTCTCTCTCTCAAAAATAAATAAAAAACATCTTTTAAAACCCTGAAAACTTAAGTTTCAGACTTTCTGCATATTTTGTCCATGTCCATATTTTTTCTTCCACATTATCAGTGTTCTGGAATGTGGCCATTGGCAAACAAGCAGAGATCCTTGGTTTTTCCAGGTCCATTTCAAAACTCTTTCACATGAATTCTCTGTATTGCAATTACACTCATTATACTCACGTTCCTGGCACAACTTCAGGGAAAAATAGGTTGAAAATGATCTCCCCTTCCGATAACACATTCCAGCTTGGTTATATTTAGACTCCATGTCTATTTAGGTAGGATTGTCAATCGCTCTGGTCTGTCTTCATTCCATGACTGCATCTATATTTTTCATTCTCTATCTCTTTGTCTATGTTCTACACCCAGGGAAACACCAACCAGTCTGAGATCATCCTTCACTGCTTGTATATCTCAAAGGAAGCAATCAGAAGCTGGCTATAGCCTATGTGTATATGGGAGTGTGGATGGATCGATGGATGGATGAACAGGAAAGGGTATGAAAGAATAAGTGTTCCTTATATTAACAGGAAAATAAAGCTTTGATTAGATAATAAGTCATCTAAATCCTAATTACCTTCTTCATCATAAGGTAGTAATCTGGGCATTTCTTCTGATTCTTCTCCTTCATCCTTTTGTAGAGCCACAAGTTCACAGGACACTGAAGAAAGAAACAGGAACATGATAGACAGTTGGCCTGGACTCTGCCTGATATGGCCAATACTCTGAGAGCATTGGGGCTCTGATGCTCAGAGTGCAGGAGAATGGCTCCTCATGAACAAAAGTATGTTTGTACCAACCACACTTGCTCTGCCTTTTTTTTTTTAAACACGTTGTTAGGTTCCTTCCCCTTCTCTCTCTTTCCCTCTTCTCCCTCTAACCCTGTCCCTACTTGTTGCTGCATGCACCTGCACCGTGAAGCTATGAATCTTTTTGACTATCATTTGCTCTCACTGACTTCTGTCAACTGTGTGCATTTCTGTCCTTTTGTTCCTTGATGATGTTCTGTACCTCTTTGTTCCATTATCTCTTTATTTATTCTCTTAACTCACTTCCTCTGTCTCTGCTATACAGTTTTTATTAATCCTATGCAATCTCTAGGAAGTAAGCTGAAGATTATCTCTCCCCTCACATACCCCAACCTGGAAATATTTAGATTCCATGCACATTTAGATAGAATTGGTCCCACTAAGACTTCATTAGTGCCCCCAATCTGCATTTTTATTATTCTATCCATATTATTGTTATATTATTATTCTATCTGTATTTATTTATATCCATATCTATCCCCTTTGCCTCCAACACACCTGAGAAAAACAGCCAGAGGCTGAGTAAAAGTGTGTATTTGTGTTTGGGAGAAGAAAAGGAAGTGTCCCTTGCATACAGACTGGTAAACAAATTTAATGAAGTACTTGGTCATTTAAATTATAATTACCTCCCCCATCACCTGGTAGCAGTTTGGGTATCTCTTCAAAATGGCCACCATTTGTCCAGTGGAGAGTGTGATACTCACGGGAAACTGAGGTAGACACAGAAATGACCAACCAGACATCGTGATGAGGGAACAGACCTCAGTATGCTGAATTCTGGTGTCAGCTTCTCCTTCAGGAAAAAACCTCGCCTAAGACCCACCAGAGCCCTGCTCTGCCTCTTCTTCTTCTGTTATCCTTCACACACATCCTTTCTCCTTCTCATTATTCAGTCACCACACACGATTGCTTCTATACCATGAAGGATTGGCCGTCTCCATGAATCCCTAGGCTTCCCTCTTGGTCGTTCTCTTCTTCGTGGCTCTTTATTACTCTCTGTTAGTATCCTTACTTGTGGCTCAGTTTCTTTTTAGATATCTTGCATCCCACATGGTAGGCCCCAATCCTACCAGATCTTTCTCCTTTTCCTTGCTCCTATCACTGAAATTTATTTGTTGGATGGGGGTCTTCTTGCGCTGGTCCCTGATCCACTTGCCTGGGTACCTGAACATATCCTAGGTTCTCCAGTGTGAACTCTGCACTAGTGATGCTGACCTTGACCCTCTGCCAGTCCCACATGACCATCATTATGGTCCCTCCACTTGCAAAACAAATTTGACCTGGTAAAAGACCCTCACACACTGCAGTGCTTCTATTTCTTTATCTATAAAATAGGAAGAAGCAACAGTTTGTCTAAATGCACAAGTTTATAGAGATGAAATGACATGTTGTTTGCCAAATTTCTTTGAAAAATCACAGTATTTTCCAAACTTAGGCACAAAATACTAACCTTGTCAATGAACAGAATAATACATAGTTTTTATTCTCTAGAGAAGCTAAATGTTCAGTTGTTATAAATTCAAGCCTTTACTTGAATAGGTATGAAAGACATTGCCCTTTCTTCAGCATATTTATCCTAGAATGTGCGCTTGGGAACATTTACATGACTCATGGGATTCTAGGACACACTGGATCTTTTGACTGTGGCGTGTGCTCAGAGTAAGATACATCAGGAAACAGCAGCTCAAAATTCAGCCGCCTGACACCGTGCAGCCCAACACTGGCAGACCCCCATCCCCCCTTTCCTGACTGGGCCCCCGTCTTGATGGGGAGCTCAAGCTTTCCTGAGGCTCTTCTTTATCACTAGCCTCCCACCAGGCCTTGTTGTACTCAGCAAAAGGGAATGAAATCTCAGACATCTCAATTTATGACTGAAGAGAACTCACAGCAAGAAAATAACAAAAACCAAATAAGCCTGAGAAACTGGAATGCCCCATTCTACAAAACAACAACCAGACCTGAGGCTGCCTTCTCTTCAGTAGGTTTCACTGGGCAGAGAATAATTCACCCATCATGGGAAAATCTTTCTTTCTTATGCATTGTTCTTTTTCTTTGTTCTTACTTCTTCCCTTTTCCATTTGATTCCGTCAATCTTACCAATCTCTATCTTTGTTCTGCTGCTGTCTCTTGGAGCTTCTCTTTCTCTTGGTGTGTTTCTCTTGTTCTCTGTTCTGGTGAATTTTTCTCTTGTTTTGTTTCTGAAATTTCTATTCCTCTTCTCCCCTTTATCTCTCAATTGTTCCTCTCAGTTGTCTAGCTTTCTCTAAAAAAAGGCCTCCCCAGGGTGGCATATTTTAAATAGGATTTACCCAGAATGGAGAAGGGTACATAGAGGACAGTGAAACATAAAGATAGTCCTAAATAAGGCACATGAAAAGGCTCAGATATGAAAGAGATATTTAACATTTAAAATTATTGGGGAAGAAAGTTTCTTCTATCTTGAAGTAATAATGTAGGAGGCAGGAGATGAAGATGGAAAAACAGGCAGTTGGCTCACTGTAGGTGACCTTGGACCCCACTGAAAGAAACATTTATTTAATTTTTGGTGTATTAAGAAGTAGGAAATACTCCTTATTATTCCTTAGTAGGAAAATAATACAACTTAATTTTTATTTTCAAATGTCCCATTTAGTTGAAGTGCAAATAATGCATTTACTAGGCATAAGTTTGGAGGGAGGAGGGAAGCAGACGTCTGCCTCGAGAACAACAATAGTGGCAGAGACATGGATTAGAGACTGTGCCCTAGGGATGTGACAGATGAACAGGTGGGAGATATTCCGAAGAAGAAATGACCACGTTGGAGCAGTAACAGGCATGTCATTGAGGGCAAGAGGAGTCCGGGACCAACTGCTAGGTTTCCAACTTGAAAAAACACGGATCAGTAGTGATCTATCATGAGAGAAAGAATGCTGAGGAGGTGGCTCTAGCTTGAACAGTGAAGAACAAACCATGCTTTCAGTTCTGGATGCGCCAAGCTTAAGGTTCCTGAAAGAATGCCAGTGTAGGAATCTATTAGACCCCTGGTCTTCAGGTCCATGGATAAATGAGCTCTGAAAATAAGCTGGGGTGGAGGTTTGGTCTTGGGAATCACTGGAATATTCAGGGAGAGGCTTAGTGCAATGTGACATTTTGTAAGTGCCACTTTGATAATTAGGGACAGTTTCATCTGGAAACTCACAGCTAATGCTGTCAGCCCTTGTGTCCAAAGGGGTTTCTCTCCAGTGCTCTGGCCTCAAACCTGCAGGGTCCCAACCTGTTCCTATTCCTCCTTATCCTCTGTTTTCCCTGCGCCTAGTTTCCATCTACTCTGTTTCTCTCTGTGCATCTTCCTGGCTTTCCTCGCTTCCTAGTACTTACCTTCCTCTCCATCTTTCTATTTCCTTATGTTTTTCTCTCACTTTTTACTTCTGATCTTTGAGCTGTAATCCAGTTTCTCTCTTTTCTACTTCATCTTTACTTTCTCCCTGTCCGTCACTGTTTCTCCCATTCTCCCTTGACCTTCAGTCTCTCTGTACACTGGCATCCTCCAGGCTCACACTCTTGCTGTCGCAATCACTCCACTCTGGGGCTTTGACTCCAGTGTGGGGCCCTCCCCACTGCCAGCCCCAGAGGGAAGTTTTCCCACGTGGACTGGACATGGAATGCTGCCTCCAAATTCCTCTCGGTCTCTTGAAGTTAACTGAAAATTATCCCTCTTCTCCACATAGAGTTTATGTTCATTTTGGAAAATTGGATTTGTTTATGTAATTTGTCTTTATTACCCCTAAGTACTTTTTCCACTTTCTCTTTCTACAGTCTCCATCACTGAATACTCTCTCTACTGAGGAGCTCAGATTTCTCTGCCCATGGTCTCTGTCACATTTGTGGGCAGGTAAGGGCAGGTAGAAGGAGCGACTTGATGAACCCCGGGATAGGAGACAAAATGCAGTATTTGCTTCTGTGAAAACCAGAAAACAAAGATTTAATACCAAATTATAAGTTGAATAATAGTTACCTTGTCCTTCATATGACAGTAAGTTGAGTCTCTCCTGTAGCACACTAACATTATTCATTAGGAGAGGTGAGTGTTCACAGGACTCTGAAGAAGGGGACAAGAAAATAGAGGAATTCAGACAGTGACCAAAGAAGAGACCTCTGTGTGCTCAAGCGGAGCTCTGATAGTCAAGCTCCAAGGATCCCACCTGGAGCTCAACAAAACCTTGTTTGGCTCTTTTTCATGCAGAACTTAAGTAAGTGTAAGAGCTGTGTAACCAACACCACAGTCAACATCTGGAACATTTCTGCCATGTCAGAGAGTTCCTTTATGCTGATTTCAAGTCAGTTTCTGCCCACTGTAAGCAACCATTGTTCTGATTTTTATCACCAGTAAGAAGTACTTCCTTTCTGGAACTGTACTTACCTGTCCTGATACTCTCATAAAGAGGGTTACACACAATGTATGCTTGTGACTGGCTTCTTTTGCCCAATGCACATTGGACTCATGAACATGGGTCTCAACTCCGTGGGTCCACTTACACGTATTTTCTTTCTTATGAATCTTTAAATAACATTTTTTTAAATCTAGCTTACTTTATTATAAGAATACACTACAGAATGCATATAACATAAAACACAGGTGTTAATTCACCATTTAACTATAATCTATAATTTAGATTTAACTTCATAAGGGACTGACAAATAGTCTTCCAAAGTGATCATATCACCTTACATTCCTACCAAAAATATACATATGGGGTTCTAATTGCTCCATTTTCCTACTGACGTGTTTTCAGTCTTTTTCATTTCAGGAATTTTAAGAAGTGGTAACTTGCTGTGGGTTCAAATTTGCATTTCCCTAATGATAAATGACATTGAACACTTTGTGTATGTACTTACTGGCCATTTTCTATGGTTTGTAGGGAAGTTATTGGGTCAAATCTGTCTATTTTTTTGAATTAGTAGGTGTCTTTTTATTATTTGTTCATAGGAATTCTTCATATATTCTGGGCACAATCTTTGTCAGGTACATGTATTGCAAATACTTTCTCCCTCTCTCTGACTTGCCTCTGCCTCTTCTTAGTGGTGCTATTAGAAAAGCACAAGTTTTTCATTTTGATGAAGTCCAGTTTACCAAGTTTTTCTTTTGTAATCCATGCTTTTTTTGTTCTACATAATTAATTTTTGCCTACCATAAGCTTGCAAAGGTACTTTCCTGTGTTTTCCTCTAGAAGCTTTATAGTTTTATTTTATTAATGCTTTTTATTTATTTTTGAGAGACAGAGAGAAACAGTGCGAGCAGGGGAGGGTCAGAGAGAGAGAGGAAGATACAGAATCCAAAGCAGGCTCCAGGCTCTGAGCTAGCTGTCAGCACAGAGCCCGACGCGGGGCTCAAACCCACGAACCGTGAGATCATGACCTGAGCCCAAGCCAGATGCTCAACTGACTGAGCCACCCAGGCGCCCCAAAGCTTTACAGTTTTAGCCTTAACTTGTAAATTTGTGATCCAAGTTGAATTATTTTTTATGGATGGTGTAAAGTAGGAGTGGAGGTTCCTTTTTTCCATGGAAAGTCTCTAGATTTTCTCTTTTAGCTCTCTCTGCCTGTGCTATTCCAGCATCCTACCCTCCCTGTCTCTCTGTGGTCTTTTCTTTCTTTGCTTCTCCACAGGAACCAGACACCCTTTCTTGGTAAATAATTGTCTCCTTGCCTCAGGCTCCGGTCTTAGTCTCTGCCCCACTCAGGGCTCCTTGAAGCTTTCTTTCTAAACCATGAACACATGGCACAGCCTGTAGTCTCCCTGTATGTGCCACAGTTCACAGTGGTTCAGAGTCAGACATCGGGCAAATACTGGACTGCCAGTCAACCTTACCTGTTTGTTCAGATCCTTGGGCACATTTATATTCCATTTCCTCAGTTCTTATGGGGTCATCTGGGTTATGAGATGAATCTCCTTCCATTATATTCATCTGTTGTCCATCACTGAGCTGCTCTGGGATTCCAGCTGCAAGCAGGGTGTCACCAAGATGACATCAGGAATGTTGAAGAATTTGTTTCCCTCCTCTCCATGATAAGCCTATTTTATTCTTTCCTAGTAGTTATCACTGATTCTTCTACCATCCTACTACCCTCAGTTGATGAATCTCTGGATTTATTTTTGACATGCTTTGTACTTTTCAATGTACTTTTTAGGCTTGTAGCAATTTTACTTCATTCAAAAGAATAACTATGTGGGGAAATAGGTTCTACTGACATAACCAGGTTAGAAAAATACTTAGGGCAGAAAGCCACCATCACGGGGCAAAAACACCTGAGGTTAGCTAGTGAGATATTGTAATGGGATCATGAGTACTTTCCATCTGACAATATACTATTGTACTTTGATCACAAACTCCACTTGCCCTTCAGACCTTTTTCTTTTTCACACACAAGTTAATGATTACTCTCTGGTTGTTTTTTCCATGTTCACATGTGTAAGATCATGTTTTCTTCACATTAACCACGTGGGTAATAACTTGTGAGCTCAGTAAATATGGAGACAAAAACACCTGCTCAGGGGTCTTATCTCCTCCCAGACATTAGCCTCCCTTGTATTCAATTCTGAATCTGGTCTCTTTCTGGACAAGAGAGAAGTCCAGACTCATAGTCTATGACAACTGTGATTATTAAATTAGATCCAAATTTTATATAAATGTATTAATACATTGAATAAATATGTATTGAGATATAAATCCAAATGAAAGATATACATATATATATGTATGTATGTGTATATATATATATATATATATATATATATATATATGTATATAAATGGCATTCAAGAGCCTGGTTATAGCCTGTGGTTTTTCTTACATTGGTTACCTGCAAGGGGAAAAAAATCAACATTTAACAAATAAACAAATTTGTTATAGACATTTGGCTTGAGGATAGAGACCTTTTCTTGGCCTTAAACACTGTTTCATTCACTGCTACTCTAGTCTGAGAAATAACTTTCTCTTCCATCTGAAAAGTCTTCAAATTTGGAACACTGTTAAATGTCTAGTTGTTGAAGTCAGAAACACATTATAATAAAAGTACTAAGCATATAACAATTGCTTTGTGCCACAAATTATTGTAAGTGCTTCATGTTAATTAAATCATTAAATTCTCCAACAACCTATTTTAGAATAGATTTATAGACATACAGGTTTGTAGCTTCAATTTATACACTGGAACACAGAAATTAAGGAACTCACCCAAGTAAGCAAGAGGTAGAGCCAGATATGAAGCCCAACAGTGAGGACTCAGCATGTTAGGCCTTAGCTGGCATGTAGGAGAGGGTTTGAGTCCTAGACCAGTCAGGTGCCCTTGCACAAATCACTAACTATCTCATGCTAAGTTTCTTCTGAAAGATGGGAATAATAAAACCTTTATGAAAGGGTGGTAATGAGAAGTACTTGTAAAGGGAAAACTGAGTTATAGTAACTTAGCAAGAAATCATTATTTTCAGTATTAATGGTGCATATGTTATAATTTAATGATTAATGATTAGTAAGAATATGAACAAAAGGATGATGAAAGCTGGAAACGATGGTTATTGGTCACCCCATATGACCAGTGGTTCTGTCGGTTAAGTGTCTAACTTTGGCTCAGGTCATGATCTCATGGTTCTTGAGTTCAAGCCCTGCATCAGGCTTTTTTGTCAGTGCAGAGCCTACTTCGAACCTTCTGTCCTCTTCTTTCTCTGCTTCCTGCACCACACTCCCCACTCTGTCTCTTTCTCTCTCACTCAAAAATAAGCAAACATTTAAAAAATTGTTTTAAATTACATAGTTCATATGTGAGCAATATGTTGCCTCATGGGAAGGGCTAGCCTTATGCCTAGCAGTCTGATAAAGGTTGTATCACTACTGTCATCACTGTTAAAGTGATTACTGCCACTAATTCTCTTTTCCCCTTTACATTGTTTTCTATCTTCCTCTTTTTTCTACATCTTACTGCTCCTTCCACGTTCTTTTCTGTACGTTATTATGACCCTCTCTCTCCCTCTTTTTTTTTTTTTATTAGCAGAAACATTTACAGCAGTTCCTTCTTACCTTTCTCTTTGGAACTGTTACCTGGTGGCAAACCTTACACAGATCCTCTAACTGTCTAACTCACAGTTACCACCCACCACTCACAGTGAAGGCCCTCTCTTTAATTCTGCCTCATGGCCACAGTGAGATCTGCTCTTGTGGGTTCCTGTTCCATCTTCTGAGTGGACATATCTGGCTGGCAAATTTTTGGATTCCACACCTGGTGGTTAGTTAGGATCCCATATGACCATCCGTGGTCTGGCTCCCCATCTCCTTCTGTGCGCCTCACCACAGTGCAGTCTCCACCCAGATTCTCGGCCCCCTGATCTCTGCTTGCCTTTCCTCTCAGTAGAAGAGAGAACAAGTCTCTATTGAGTCATAAGTACCTAGCTTGTGGTGTACTTGGGAGTGGAGCATTTCCTTTGTCTTCATCAATGGCTCATAAAGGAAGTTGTCATAAATCCCTGGGAAGAGGAAGGAAAGGCAGTTAGAGCCCTCTGGCAGTGACCAGGTGCTTCCTCTCACAGCTACATACCTGGCACAGCCCTGACGCTGGCAATTCAGTGGGAGCCTTTCAGCCCTCAGGGAACCTTGGGCTTCAGTGGGTCTCACAGGACCAGAGACTGACGCTGCTCCTGGAATCCTACATCTGCTCCACTTCGAGATGCGTCTCACAGGGCTTAAGGAAGGTTGGACAGTGGAAAAGTTGCAAATAGTTCAGACTGATCAGAGACCAATGAAAGCTCATTCAAAATAAATATTATAAATGAAATGTGTTTTGTAAACTCTACATACAACTAGGAAGAGGGAAGAAGCAGAGGCATTTCAGCAGAAGAAAAATGTTTCTAGAGAAATAGACATTTATATATATGACATATATATAAAGAATATATATATTTCTAGAGAAATAGACATTTATATATATGACACACACACACACACACACACACACACACACAC
>NC_043702.1:8411756-8421287 GCF_006229205.1 Suricata suricatta
AAGAAAGAAAGAAAGAAAGAAAGAAAGAAAGAAAGAAAGAAAGAAAGAAAGAAAGAAAGAAGGAAAGAAAGAAAGAAAGAAAGAAAAAGGAAGGAAGGAAGGAAGAAAGAAGGAAAGAAAGAAAAGCAAAGGGAAGGGAAGGGAAGGAGAGGGAAGGGAAGGGAAAGAAAAGGAAGGGAAGAAGAGAGGGAGGAAGGGGATCTTAGATCAGGGAAGGAAGATGACCTGGTTACAAAGAAACACAACAGTGAAGAGGAACCAGCATTTTCCTGGTGTGGGATGGGTGGGGAGAGATACAGGTAACAACAACAAGAAGACACTCTGTAAGGCACAAACAAGAAATGAGTATTGTTTGAAAGGCACAACAGAAAGTTTGAAAGGCACAGCTGTACCAGTGACCCAGGAAGTGATAATACAAAGTGCAGGAAACTAGCTCAGGTCACACCCCCCCCCCCCCCGCTTTGCAGCTGCATTTCAAGGCAACTCAGCAAAGATAGATGGAAAGGCAAGACTCAGAAAACATGAGAAAAAAATTCAAAAAATAGAGAAAGATGCTGGCTAAAAAAGGCAGATGACCAGAGCACACCTCCTGGAGGCAACACCCACTGCAGGGTCAGCGGAGTAGGGTGGGGGTGAAGGTAGAAAGGTTCTTTAGAACAACAGATGCTTCTGCCGTCCCCAGGACACGTGGACTTCTTGTCCAGGCCAGCGTCCTGGGGCACTCACTGGTACATCTGCCATGTTCTTGTCTGGAGGAGGACATGGGAGGCAAATGCTGTGTGAGTCAGAGGTCTTGGGGACACGGGGGGAGGGGCAAGGACAGGTGTTTCTCTGCGTATTGCACAGCCCTCCTACCAGTTTCTTGGCTTTGAGCCGCTGACCTGCAGCTCCCTTGAATACCAGGGTCTAGGCGGCGCCAGTAGCGACCTTCCTTGGGGCAGGTGGACAGTGCTTCAGTGAGCCTCAGCACGGGGAGCCCCAGAAGCTAACACATGTGATGTGGGAAAGGCATCCCCACAGTCCATGGAGAGGATTTAAGCCCTTGAGATAGTGGGAACTAACAGTAACTGCCATTCCTTCATACCCATGACCTGGGGCCATCCTGGTGACGAACATAATGTTAACTTGAACTTTATGACCAGGTAATTTGAATTCCTTCATTCCTTCATCTGACTTGGATGTATCACAGCATGAAAATACCATCACTTTCATTTTCCTCAAGCTTCGTTTATGACAAGTCAGCACATCCCATTCTTTACATTGACTTTTGCTTTTTCTCTGCTTAAAAATCGTTCATTACCTCTTTCTTTCCCAAATTATAAACTTCAAATTTCTTGGCACTGGGTGTCAGACTCTCAAAACTCCCCAACCAACTTCCCTTCTCAGAATTGGCTTCCAAACACTCCCTCCCAGGCTGCATGTTCAGCCCCACCATTCTGCCAGTCCACTGTTTGGGTCATGTTTGGTAGCATTCACAAGCTGCCTCTCCCCAGAGTTGGGTATTTCCCGGGTTTCTTTTGTGACATTTCCACTGTTTGCCTAGAGAAGTCAGTTGGCACACAACTGCACCAAATGACAATTTTTCTAAGACAAAGAAAACCTTTTAATCTTTGAACATTTCTACAAGTAACAGAGATACTTCCTCCTTTCTCACAAAAGTCTAGAATTCATGCCTTCCCGCCACCCCCAAAAAGGAAAGATTCAAATCCTATGTTTCTCAGCAAATTCAGGTCCTGGCCAAGCAATCATCTGTGTGGTTACTTGGTTAACATCTTTCATCCCCACTAATTATAAGTTTCATGAGGACACAGGTCATGTGTATTTTCTCCACCACTGTATTCTCTCTGTGTTTGCCATGTAGCAGTCACTCAATAAAATCAATCAGCAGGGGGATGACTTGAATGGCTCTTTTTGATTGAGTATATGCTGCCGAGAGATTGACTGTTGGGGCAATGTTTATCTGAGGCATGAGGAAGACCAGGGTAGAGATGGCTGTCCAATCAGGTAGACACAGGTAGGCATCCATCCTACATAAAAAGAAAAGCTCTGGGAGGAAACAACACCAGTGTTGGATTGTAGGAAGATGACTGAGTTCTTGTCTAGTTGTATTGGCTGATGGTCAGATTGCCAACTGTTTCCATTCTCATTTTGTTTCTCAGGCACCTGGGAGCTGTTTAGGACAGTTCAACTCCAGTTAGTACAGGTCTCACCAGGTGGGGGTGTGGGTAACACTTACAGTTGCCTGTGTTATCAGAGTAGCTGCATAAAGAGGGGGTCCTGTGGACAAGCAGAGCCAGCGGGGTCTGGCCAGGCTGGGATTGGTATCATTGAAGAGGCAATGAATTGTGCTCAACATCTGGTCCAAATGGGGATCTAAAGAAAGCGATCTGCCCGATTCACCTGCAGGCAGAGGCCAATATGTTGGGTCAGAGATGACCCAGTGACCCGGGGAATGTCAGGGCAGACTGGATCAGGCAGCCTGCAATAGTGTCTCATTTTTAATTTTCCCATCCAGTAAATTCTCCTGCTCCTGTTACAGGGAGTAATCTTCCTGGCATCATAACATCTGCCTGGCATGTGGGGGTGAATGGTGGCACAGGGGTGTGGTGGTAGTATTATCTCATCCTTTAGGCCAAGAGGAGCAAGGGAAGGAAGACAGGGTAACAGTCAGGGCAATCTGGGCCTGTAACATAGGGCAGTCCCTCACAGAGGCAAAAGACAGCAGGAGATGCTTTGACACATCCCTCCAGTCAGGAGGAAAGTTCCAAGAAAGGAGGTGGTAAGTGGAACAGGTACACAGTTGGTAAAAAGAGAAGATCCCTTTTGAGCATGTTAGGAACAGTAATATGCACAACTGAGTTAGGAGACAAGGCTGATTCAGCATCGGTGGGAATGATTCCATCCTGAGGGTAGGAAACCGTTATACAGGGAGAGAACAAACATAAAGAGAAGGACATCAGCCACAACTCAGAGCACATACATCTTAGGAGAATAAGGCATCCTGACACTAGTAAGTAGAAGAAGGCTAACAAGAGTTTGTGACTGCGGGTCTTTCCCATGAAGGCAGCAGTGACCGTGCGCTAGTTTTCAGGGGCTTCTGGGTTGAGTGAAATATAAACTATGAAAGCTTCACATAATCTTTCATAGAAGTCAGGCAGCTCTCTTCTGGCTTCTGTAGGACCTCAGATACCTTTGCCATGTTGGTGGGCTTTGGGGCCCCTGCTTTTACACCTTGGAGGAAGGTGAGTCGTTACCTTTCTAATCTGGCCCTTCCCACTTCTGTGTTGGGGTCCCAGCATGATCCTCTTTGGGCACAGCCTCCCGTGCCCAACTTCAATGTCTAGTTGTCCATTGGTCCATTGGTGCTTGAGTCGGGAGCCATTTTTCTGGCTTCGGTGATGATTCATCAGTGCTCTTTCATGTTGAAAAGGGTGAGCAGAAGCTGCCTAACAGTCGACCTACGCAAGGTGGTATATCTGGAGTATGGACTCTAGGAGATCTCTCATTACTTGAAGCTTTTCAGAGCAGGGCAGCACGTGGTGTTTCCAGTTGAGAAGGTCAGTAGCAAAGAACATTTGGTAGCAGAAAATTGATCCCCCTTCTTGTAGGGTCCAATTGGGGCCTGTTTTCTGAGGACCCCTAGTCTTGTACAATGGTAACTACATTGCCATTGGAGGTCTTTGACTTTGAGCTGTGAACCTAAGGTATCTTCCTACCAGTTCAGATGTCCCTGTTGGGGCAGACTGGCCATTGGCAGAGGCAAGACTGACAGGGGTGGACTGTCAGGCAGGTGAGGTTCTCCTCCCTCGACTGATGGGGTTCTGGGGGCATATGGTGGTGGAAATGGAAGGACTTCTGAATTTTCATGGAGAATGGGGGTGTGGGGGTTTTTGTCTGTTTGTGGGGGGTTTTTTGTTTGTTTGTTTGTGGTTTTTTTGCTATGAGGTTTTCTTTCTTGTCTGCACCACTAAAATCTTACATTGTCCCTTACTATTAACAGAGAACTGGACCCAAAGAGCCTTGACTTGGGCTATTTCCAGCCAATGGTCAATGTATGGGAATTGATCCAGGTGGCCAGGGCCCAGGTAATTACCTTACAAACAGCTAGGGCCAGCCTACATAGAACATAGGCCATTCTAATTCACAGAGGGTGCATAATTTCCCATGGGTCAATTTAACTCCATAGTCATTTGAAAATTCCTTTTTAAAATTCTTAATCATACATTCCAAAGCAGTTGGTTTTGAGGCATTTCCCCCCATCCTGATATCTTAGATGGGTCCCTCCCAATGTACAGTGTTGCAGGACAAACATGAGGGAAGAGGTCATTGCATCCGCCTCCCCTCACGGAGATTAGATGCCTCAGCATTGGCAGGTCAGTATAAACCCCTGACTCACATCAGGCCTCTGCAGACCTGATTCTGCCTTGAGTGGTATGAGGTCATCACAAAATCACAGGATAGGACCCACTCAGGCTCCATAGCCAAAACCATGGAGCACAGGCACTCACACACATTCAGACAGATCTCGGACTTCTCTCCAGGATTTCCTTGTTCTACTCAGCAACTATGTCATCTGGGAGGTGATCAAGCTCCCTTTCCGCCTCAGGGGTGGGCCTGAACTCGGTCTGAAGTCCCCAGGGACACTTACTGATCCATCATCCTGGGACAGGCCTTTTCTGTTCCCTCCTGGAGCCTGTTGGAGTGTGGTAGTGGCTGACTACTGCTGGGATCAGTAAGGGTCAGGGTCCAGTGAAATCAACAGTAGTGTGCCTTCCTTTCCATGGCAGGGGCGCACAGTGAGTGGCCTCTCTGCTGGATTCCAACAACAGTGGCTCAAGAGGCCAGCACAGATGTCTGCTTCCTGGCCAACACACCAAAAATGTTACCGCAAATACTTGGCATACAGGAAGAGACAAGCAACATGCACTTAGGGAACCAGAAAACTGTTTATTTCTCACTGGTGCTGGCCTAGCAAAGTCACCACCAAAGGCTGAGCCCCAAGCCCTGGCACTGGCCTTCTTTTATGCCTGGCTAGCTTCCAGGTACTTTGAAACTTTAGGCTGCACAGGTGAACAGGATTGTAGGGACTCAAGGGGAAAAA
This sequence comes from Suricata suricatta, assembly GCF_006229205.1. Classification (NCBI taxonomy): domain Eukaryota; kingdom Metazoa; phylum Chordata; class Mammalia; order Carnivora; family Herpestidae; genus Suricata; species Suricata suricatta. The sequence continues at coordinate 8,416,858 of NC_043702.1, forward strand.
AAGCGTGGGGGGACACTGTCAGTTGTGCTACATGGGCAGTTGGCTGATGTAAGAGGCAAGCAAGAAAGCATGCAAGCAGGGTATCCAACTTCAGACATCTGTCTGACCGTTTTTACCTGCTCTTGCCGGCTTTCCTTCTCACTTAGAGGATGTTAGGGGATGCGATTAACATTTCAACTGGTGGGCTCAGAGTAAGCAGGCCCTCCATATGTGGGTGGGCCTCATCCAATCTGCTGAAGGCCCACATAGAACAAAAGGACTGACCTCTCCATGTAAGAAGGAATTCACCAATAGACTGCATTCAGAGTGAGACTGTACCATTGACTCTGCTGGGGCTCCAGCCTGCTGGCCCACATGGCAGATTTTGGAATTTCCAGCATCTATATTCATGTGAGCTCATTCTTTATAATAAATCTCTTTTACACACACACACACACACACACACACACACACACACACACACACATTTTGTCTTTTTTGTTTCTTTGGAGAACTCTAACTAATACAGATTAGTTTTTTAAAAAGTTTACAGACAAAAAATAAATAAAAAGCCAACTAAGATAATATCATAGACCCTACCACTGAACAGCAGGATTTTTTTTTTAAAGTAAGGTATCCCTGTATTTGCCTTTTTTCCATGTATCATTTATTTAAATGTGTTCATATTGATATTTTTAAGTCAAACCAGTGCATTTTAATTTCTGTGTAGTAATATTTTACATAAATAGAGACAATATTTATTTAATGATCCTTTACTGGTAATTGTTTAGGGCTATTCCAATTTTTTGCTATTATGAGTAGTATTTTGGTAAACATCCCTGTTTATAGCTCCTTATGTGTATGTAATTTCTTAGCATTTGCACCTAGAAGTGAATTTCCCAGTAATGGGGTATACTACTTTCCAAACTCTAAGTTGATAACTTCTTTTTCAAAATGATTTATCAGTTTACAATCCTGTCAGGATTTCACAAGAGTTTTTCCTCTATACCTTTGTAGACCATAAGTATTGTCATACTTCAAAATTTCCACCAATCCAGGTATAAAGCCAACTTAATTTTGTTTTTGTCTGTATTAGGAAGTATTTTTTGCAGTTAAAGGAATACATGTAGCACATATGATCTTTCATCAAAGCAGAAAAGTTCTCTTGAACTCTTCCCCAAGGTTCTTTCCCTTTGTCTATTCTGTCTTCTGTGTTTCTTGAGATTCCACCATATATTATATAATTAAAATCACTGACTTAGACAAAACCATGCAAGTAATGCTATTCTGCTACATAATGTTATGAATCTGTAATGAATATGTTATGAATTTTATGAATATAGTCTCTGCCTAGAAAAAGCTTACTCTGTTTCAAGAACAGCTTGGTTATTGTTACAGGCGAAGATGAAAAGACCACCAAATGCTAAATAGAAGCAAGGCAAGGTTTTATTACGGCAACCACCTCTGAAAATTCTCCTGCCTAACGTGTTCTGTTATCTGTTTGCCTCTATTAGATGGAGCAGGATCACTCTTGGCTATTCCAGATTGTTCACTGACCCCACTGTGTGGTATTATAAATAGGAAAAGGAAGGTCTAATTTTGAAAAACCATGTTCAATTTTCCCATTTCATAAGGAACCTTCACAAAGTCAAGTGCAGGTTCTGGATACAGATTACTTGGTAACAAATCCTGGTTTGCTATTTGCTCTAACCTTGACCAACTTCTGAGATTCAGTTGCCTGAATGGGAGTAGTGATAGGATCTGTTTACAAGATTTGGAGAAGCTTGAATAAGATGTGTTGTGTTGAATGTGTAGAGCAAAGGAACAACAAGTCTCCTTAGCTAACAACAACTGGAAGAAATCTCAAGATGTAAGAGAGGTAGACTTCTCCATCCCATAGAGGCAGGGCTGAATGACATTCCACATAATAAAATTGGCTCAAAGACGCCCACTCCTATGGTACAGTTTCAATGAACAACAGTCACAGGAATACGTATTTTTCTTTTGTTGAATATAAAGACTTGTGTGTACATTCAAAACAAGGACTCTCATCGTTCTGTGTCTAAACTTGCTTATGTAAGTGTTATCCATCCACAGAGACCTGTAAGAACCCTGCATTTCAAACATTATGGCCATGCCTAGGAAAAGTAACTTTTTTAGTGTTTTTCTGTAAGTTTACTTATTTATTTTTGAGAGAGACAGAGACAGATTGAGGGGGGAGGGGCAGAAAGAGAGGGAGACAGAGAGAATTTCAAGCAGGCTCCACACTGCCAGTGAGCACGGAGGCCATGCAGGGCTGGAAACACACAAAACCATGAGATCATGACCTGAGCTGAAACCAAGAGGAGGCTTAACGGGCTGAGCCACCCAGGTGCCCCCTAATGTTTAAACTTAAAAAGCTTTGTAATTCTGACTCTTACTTGAGAAATGGTTCCCTTTGCTGATGGTGTCTTGAGAGGCTTCTCTTTAATTCTAAAAGGTGTAAACATTTAGAAGATTTGTTTAATTCCATTATAAGGGGCCATTGGGACCTTCCAACATAAGGATGCATTGGAATAGAATGAAACCCATTCCTTTACGGAATCCCTTTAAAAAAGAAAAAGACAAGGGCACCTGGGGAGGGGATCATTCAGTTAGGCAGGTAAGCTTCAGACTCCGGATTTTGGCTCAGGTCATGATCTCAAGATCATGAGATTGAACCCCGCATCTCTCTCCTTCTTCCTCTGGCACTCCCTGGCTCGCTCGCTCTCTCTCTCTCTCTCTCTCAAAAAAAAAGACTTCTGGTTAAAGATAGTTGATGGAAGACAAGTGTTTCTCTTCCCTCAGACTAGAGGGTTCCCTAACATGAGAGTAATGGAAATAGTCACATGACGATTAAGGGAAAAGAATTAGAGGAGAAATTAAAGCCAAAGTCTGAAAGAGACAAAGAGGCGTGAGCAGAAACGGCTGCTGCTTTCAGAAGATCATCCCAGAGCCTGTCTTGCAGCGGGCCTGGGAGGGAGATGCCAGCAAAAACCAGAGGATTGCTTGAAAGGCAAAACACTAAATGATCTGCCCCCAGCTGCTTTCTGACCCCAATCCAGGCAAGAGACTAGAGGCTCCTTCTTAAGAAAACATAGATGCCTCAGGAGAAAGAGCCCTTCCCCCTCAGACATCAGGGATTCCCTTAGCCAAGCCCACAGGTTTTCAAGCTGGTCTTCTTAAATGGGATTCCAAGCTAGCTCTTCAGGACCGGGCCCTCAGGTAGGAACACAGGCCACACAGACCGGTGCAAACCTATCTCAGGAAGAAATAGAACCAAGATGAGCAAAGAACAAAAATTACCCCAGCGTAAATAGAAATAGTGCCGGGAATGGAAAAGAGTTTCCAAAACACAGAAGTGTGGTGGGGACGGGAGAAGATATTGTGCCCAGGATGCCCTGAAGAAAAGATCGAACAAAAGAGAGCGTGCCTGGAAATTTAAAATGAAGAAAAATAAACTAAAGCTAAAATAAAAGAGGGGGGGGGAAGGCTAGCTAACATGGCTGTAAAATGAGGAGAGAATTGTCCCAGAACATAGCTGGTAAAAACCCTAAAGCGGGGGGAACACCTAAATTTGAAACTCTAAATGTCAGTTATGCAAATCTATAGATTCAGAGATAAAAGGAAATGACTAAAATCATATGCTATTCATTTGTGAAGGCAAGATACTTGTGCAAGGTACCCTGCAGTGAACGGAGCATCATGTACACCTGAAACTAATGTAACACTGCGGTCAACTATACTTCAAATAAAAAACAAATAGCCGTGTAAGGGCTCCAAAAATACTGCAATCCTGCACAATCTCTTCGGGCCACCCAATTTTCAACGCTCTCGTTCTTTACCTCTGGGTAAAGGTAAGATTGCATCTCCCTGCCTCCTTGGACTGATAGGTATCACTTTGGCAGAATTCAAAGCCAGCACCTGATTAGCCACGCTCACTGTTCCTCTGTTACAGCAGCTGTCATCTGCTGTGACAGTCACTCAGCAGCCAAGTCCCAAATGAGGGTTCCCTGAAGCAGAGGCGAGTGACCCACTACGATTTCAGAACTGTGGGTTCCAGTAGAATAGTCCACTCTGTTCTTATCAACGCAGTCTCTCTAGGACACATTATCCGATGATGTATTACAGTGAGAGATTCAGGAAATCAACACCAGCAAAGTTTTGTTATTAACGAAATGGAAGGTAGCGCCCAAACCAGTGAGAATACTGACGTCTAAAAACCTCAAGTTTTGGGTGTCATGCTGAGTGAAGTAAGCCAGGCAGAGAAGGACAGAAACCATATGTTTGCACTCATAGGTCTAGCAGGAAAACAAGAGAGACCTAATGGAGAACCAGGGGGAGCGGAGGAGGGAGAGAGAGTTGGGGAGAGAGAGGGATGCAGAACTTGAGAGACTATTGAATGCTGAGAATGAACTGAGGGTTGAAGGGGA
>NC_043702.1:8421387-8447478 GCF_006229205.1 Suricata suricatta
GGGTGGAGGGCACTTAAGGGGAAGAGCACTGGGTGTTGTATGGAAACCAATTTGATAATAAAATATTATGGAGAAAAAAAATAAAAAATAAAAAAAATAAAAACCTCAAGTTTTATTTGAGAACAAAAGCACATCTTAAAAATTACCTTAAGTTTATTTACTTATTTTGAAAGAGAGAGAGAGCATGGGAGCACGCACAGGGGAGGGGCTGAGAGTGAGGGAGAGAAAGAGAATGCCAAGCGGGCTGTATGGTCTGCAAAGAGCCCAACATGGGGCTCAATCTCATGAACTGGGAGATCATGATCTGAGTCAAAATCAAGAGTCAGATGCTTAACCAACTGAGCCACCCAGGTGCCCCTCAAAAATTATCTTAAGATAATGATTCTTAGGGGAGCCTGGGTGGCTCAGTCAGTTGAGTGTCTGACTTTGGCTCAAGTCATAATTTCAAGGTATGGGAGTTCAAGCCCCACGTCAGGCTCTGTGCTGACATCTCAGAGCCTGGAGCTGCTTTGGATTCTGTGTCTCCCACTCTCTCTCTCTCTCTCTCTGCCCCACACCCCCTCTCAAAAATAAATAAACATTTAAAAAATTTTAAATAGTGATTCTTAAAGTATGGCCCAGGGACCCCTGGGATCGTGTAAGCCCCTTTCAGGTATGACTAAGATAAAAACTATCTTCATAATAGGACTAAAATATAATTTACCCTTTTCCTGTCTCATTCTGTCACACATGTATCGTAGAATTTCCCAGAGGATACATGTTCTGTGGGATCACAAAGGCTGAATGCAAAAGCAGATAGAATCCTGCAGTCTTCTACTGAGCCAGTTATTAAGGGGATTTGCAAAAATATAAAGCATTGCTGCTCTTCTCATTAATTTACTTTATTTTAGAAAACAGTTATTTTCATAAAATATGTCTTTTATGTTAGCAGGTAATGGGTTCATTATTATCTTTTTAATGAATGAATATATATTTAAGTGCTCAAAGTTTTAATTCCTAATACAGTAAATATTGATCGATATAATTTACATGAACAAAAATTAGCCTTTTGGGGTTCTCAATAATTTCCTATTCTAAATTGATCTAAGGGGCACCTGGGTGGCTCAGTCAGTTAAGTGGCCAACTTTAGCTCAGGTCATGATCTCACAGTTCTTGAGTTCGAAGCCCACTTCGGGCTCTGTGCTGACAGCTCGGAGCATGGAGCCTGCTTCAGTGTCTGTCTCCTTCTCTCTCTGCCCTTCCCCTGCTCACACTCTGTCTCTCAAAAATAAATAAACATTAAATTAATTAATTAATTAATTAATTTTTAAAAATTGATCTAAGAGGTAGCTGTTTGTTCAAAGTAACAATAGCAACTATGTGATTAGAACATATGGAAAAGTGAAATGACTGACACCAATGTTAATAAGGACAGGAGGGTAGAGTGAGTGGCATTCTGTCATAGGATGCATGCATCGCCCAGGAAGCAGTAGAGTGAAATTTGAAGAAATGGATATGAAACAAATAAATGGTTTTAAGCAAAGTATAAATAAGTAAATAAATAAATAACGGACATGAAAAGCTGCAAATATATATTACAACCTCTAGGGAAAACACTACAAATGTTTTAAAAGAAGCATGATTCATATGCTTGGCAAGAAGAGAAAATGGGGAAATAACATGTTCAGTTGAAACCATAAAAGGAAGGAAAAACAGGGAAGAAATAGTAAAACCAAAGACAAGTACAATGAGTAGAAAACAGTTGCAAATATGGCAGATATTAATCTAACTACATGAATACTCTAACTGTAAATGACCTCAAAGCAAGAATTAAAAGACAGAAATCAGTGGCACCTGGGTGGCTCAGTAGGTTAGACGGCTGACTTTGTTTCAGGTCATGATCTCATTGTTCATGGGTTCGAGCCCCATGTCAGGTTCTGTGCTGACAGCTCAGTCTCGAGCCTATTTTGGATTCTGTGTCTTCCTCTCTCTCTGCCCCTCCCCGACTCATGCTCTGTCTCTCTCTGTCTCAAAAATAAACTATAAAAAACTAAATAAAAGACAGAAATCAATAGAATGATAAAAACTATAAAGAAAAAGACACTAATTGTATGCGATCTATAAGAAAACACGCAGATTCGAAGTGTAGGGACAGAGAAAGATACACCGTCATTATCAGAGGAAAGCTATATGGGCTATATTAATTTCAGACAAAGCAGACTTTAGGACAAAGAAAATTGTCAGGGATAAAGAGGAGCATTATATAGTGACGAAGGGGGCAATTTCTCTAGGAAGACACAGCAATTCTTAATGTGCAAGTAACAAAATAGCATCAAAGTATGGGATACAAAAACTGATAGACCTACAAGGAAAAATGGACAAATCTACTACTATTGTTGGAGTCATCAATACTCTTATTTTACTAATTGACAGATCAAGGAGGCAGAAACTCAGTAAGAATATAGTTGACCTGAATAGCATCATGAATCAACCAGATCTAATAGACATTTATGGAATATTCCATTCAACAACAACAAAATTTACATACCCCTCAAGTTCACATGGAATATTTACCAAGATGTGCTATCTTCTGGGCTGTAAAAAACACCCTGACAAACTTAAAAGGATAAAAATAATTTAAAAATATGTTCTCAGATCACAATGAAATAAAAGTAGAAATAACAGATAGCTGGAAAATCCTCCAAAATACTTGGAATTAAAGAACACAATTCTAGGGTTAAAGAAGAAATCTCAAGAGAAGTTGTAAAATATTTTGATCTAGATGGAAATGAAAACACAGCTTATTAAAATTTGTGGGAGTGCTTTGAGGGAAATGTACACCACTCAATGTACACATGAAACAAGAAAGATCTAAATGAATAATCTAAGCTTCCACCTGTGGAAACTACAGAAAAATAGAGAAATTAAAACCTAATGCAAGCAAAAAATAAATAAACAAATCATAAACATTAAAGTGGAAATCAGTGAAACTGAAAACAGGAAAACCTCTAGGAAAATCAATGAAGTCAAAAGCTGCCATTCTAGAAAAACCAACAAAATCGACAAACTTCTAACGAGACTAGCAAAGGAAAGAGAGAGAAGACAGAAATCAGTAGTCTCAGAAATGAAAGAAGGGTTCATCACCATTAATCCCACAGACATGAAAAAGATATCAGAGAAACAATACTAGGGAAAACTCTAGAACGAAGAGATAGGAGGTGAAACAGACAAATTTCTTATGAGACACAAACCACCAAAGTTCACACGAGGCGGGACAATCATCTGAATAGGCCTATGTCTATTAAAAGAATTGAATCAATTGAAAAAAACCTCCAAAGAAAAAAGTAGCAGACCCAGGGGGTACACTAATGAATCCTACAAAACATTTAAAGAAAAAAATGACACTCATTCCTTACAATACCTTCGAGGAAATAGTAAAAGAGGCAGCGCCTCCCAACTCATTCTCTGAGGTCAGATTACCCCACCCTTGCTTCTCGGTCTTCCTTTTCCTACCTGGAGGTCAAGGCTGGCTGGATTCAAGCTTGCTCATTTCCCAGCTCTTGGAAACAGGTGGAGGAGCGGCTGTGGTCTGGGGGCCGGTGCTGGGTGCTGAGGACCTGCCTAGCTATTCTGCAGCTGCTGGTAGCAATGCTGAGGTCTTCTTGGGGCCCTGGCCAGCTCCAGAATCTGGAGTGAAGGGTTTCCATACGCTCTTACGTTGCTTTAAGAATGTATTGATGTATTTGCCTTTTACTTTAAAAAGACAGATTCCCTCCTTCCCTAGTCAAATGCATGACATCCCAGCACAGACAGAGCAAAGCCTCACTGCTCACTTGGTTGCATTTGTCAGTGTTGGGTCTGCTTTCACTTCCCCTAACTCATCCGTGTTCAGAGGCCCCACACATATGCACTCTGGGCAGAACTGGCCCCCAGCTACCCAGAAATCAGGTGTTGAACGCATTCAATTTCAATGTTAATTTTTCTAAAAGGAACTGTTCTGGGCAGAGCTGTCTTTTGGGGTTTGGGGTTGGGATAGAGGAGGCATGGGGGAAATGAGAGAGAGGGTTTGTAGAAGATACTATGAGTCAGCCTCCAGTTTCCCCAGGAGGCCAACCCGATGTGAGTTAAGAAATCTGATTTCCTCATTATTTCTTTATGAGCAATCTCATTCTGTCATATACCTGTGGAATGAGGCTGGAAAGACAGAAATAACATGTAGATACTGACCTTCCTGGAGATGGAGAAGCAGGACAGGACGTGAGGACTAACTTGCAATTGAGCTGGCTGCCTCCACCTGCCACCTACCACCAACCCCCTGGGCCGTGGCACTGGCCTGGGATCAACCCTGAGCAGACGTTTACTGCCCTTGCGACTTCCCAAAGCTCTGAGGAGCTCCAATCATTCCAATTGATTGATCTCTCCTGTGTGGCACCCAAAGGCTGCTGGGAGCCATCTCTGAAGTAAGGCAGGTTTGCAAGGCCTCCCACCATCAGGTGGCGACCTGCGTCTACACCCACTCAACCCCCACTCAGTTTCTGCTTGAGCACCGACCCCCAAGGCGCCTGACTGACTGATATCAGGAGTGACTTGCCTTCTTATGCTAAAAATAGGTGAATTGGACCTTGTGAAAAAAACATGTTATAGGAGTTTCGTCTTTTGTGATTATAGAAGCAAATTTACATTTCCTAAGAAAACCTGTTTTCTTCCCCTCAGAAACAAGCTAATTGACCCCTGCTCACAAAAGAACTAACTTTTACCTTTGCTATGCTAAAAGCTTTGCCTTGTATTTGAATGCTAAAGATCCCTTCCTTCCCCACGTGATAAACATCTATCACCTACTTCAATCTCTATTGGTAGAGATTATGCAGGAGTCTTCCACCAATCTATGTTCTGGGAAATTTTTACATACCAAAGAATTTGTTATCAGAAATTATTGTCTAAGGCAATTGCCACTTCTGTTTTGTACCCCATACATTTAATAAAGCTGACTCTTGGGTCAGAGCAGAGACGCCTGCCTGGTGAGCAGAAAGAAGCCGAGGTTCTCTCACTCTCTTTCCCCAGCACCGTCCATCCTTCAGGGAGCCCTGGACCTGCTGGAGCTGAACTCAGGCAAAAGGTGAAATTGCTGAATAATGTGACACGGCTGCACCAACACTAGGTCCTCCTCCGCCCAGTCCCTGAGGCAGCTCTGAGCCCCACGGAGGAGGAACCGGACCAGCTGGGTGTCTATGGCAGACGGGCCACTGTTCATCCAAAGGAAAGAGAGCAGAATGGTCTATTTCACTCAAATGGATCCAGGTTGTTTGGGAGTAAGGGAGCACAGTGTAAGAGTCACCTTAAGGTGGCGACTGAGCGGCCATTTCTCTGGGGGCTGGAGGAGAACACGTGCACAGACGACCCCCGCCCCTCCCCTGCAGACCTGGGATGTCCTGCCCCATTTGGAAACAGTCAATCATGAAGCTCCAGCTTCCCATCACCCTGACAGACGAGGCAACCTATTCCATCCCGCCACGCCCCTGAAAGGCCCTTATTTGATAATCTGCCCTCCCAAGATCAAACCCAGAACCCCCTCACCCATAAAACCCCCTGCCCATCGCCTACCACGTGCGACTTCCCTGACTCCCCACTCCCGGGGTCATGGGACCTCGCCCGGGGAATCGCAGATTCCAATAAAGGCTTTCTTGGCTCCGTAACCTGGTCTCTTTCTTTCCTCCCATCTCTGCCTCCATCTATTAAATCTTACACATAGCATATGTAGGCAGGAAGTGAACACCATGTTTGTCTCTGCCTCTCTGCTAAGGTGGTCATGAAAAGGAAGGAAAGCCAGACATTCCAAATCATCTCGCAAGCTGGTGGCCTGGCCAGGCACAGTACTTAGCCTGGACTGGACATGGGGGTAGAAAGAGGCAAAATGCTCGGCAAAATAAGGCATTGAAGAAGACGTTCCTCAAATTTCTGGAAAGCAGTCAGAAGCCATAGAAAACTCCATACTCCTGCAACCAGAGGGAAGTGTCAAGTTTGGGCAGAGATGCCTGGTGTGTGACTGTAAGTTTCTTGAATAAATGGGCACTTTACAAATGCAGTCACAGGGATTAGAAAAAAACTGAGCTTCAACTAGTCACTGAAATCTCAAGGAGAGAGACAGGCTTCCTGTGGGATGGGGAAAAGGTTTGGAACTGACATTACTGAGACCCTGAAAGGACACAGGTCTGAACCAAGCTGACTCCATGACAGGCTTTAACTTTCCCCTCTGAGCTTAAAGGCCTAAGTTTCAGTTTTCCAGAATCATTAGACAATAGCAGGAAAAGGGCACCTACTGCTCAGCAAGCGACCACCTTTACAGCAGCCAATCAGACGCGGCCGCCAACACACTGAACGTTCCTAAGGACAGCCCTGGAGGTGGAAACCATAGATAGTTACCTGTTGTTTAATGCTAGATTAACCAGTTACTCACCCCACATGGGGGTCCTTGGCCCACCCTGTAATTGGTTATTTTCAAAGAAACACTAAATGTCGTGATTGGGTCCCGCCAAAGTAACGGACACTCTGGACAATGTGTATGGTTAGAACCGTGCTAAAGCTGTTATACAATGATGATTGGATCACTGTACCTCTGTCATAATTTTCTGTGACCCCCTTTTCCCAACCCCATTAAAACCCTGCCCAGCCTTTGTTCGGGGCTCTCAGCACGGATCCACTGCGTTGGTGAGGTCTGGGAGCCCGAGCGTAAGCCCGAATAAATGCCCTTTGCTTTTGCATACGTGACTCAGTCTCCCCGGTGGTCTCTGGTTTGGGGGGGTATTGCAATCTGGGCATAACAACCCTAAAGGACAATGTGATGCTAGCTATTAAATACATTTGTCTGGGGGGGGTTGGTTTTTTTGTTTGTTGCTTTTTTTTTCACAATTATTTATTTGAGAGAGAGAGAGAGAGAGAGAGAGAGAGAGAGAGAGTGTGTGTGTGTGTGTGTGTGTGTGTCTGTGAGCAGGGGAGGAACAGAGAGAGAGGGAGACAGAGAATCCGAAGCAGGCTCCAGACTCCAAGCTATCAGCACAGAACCCAACATGGGGCTCAAACCCACAAACTGCAAGATCATGACCTGAGCCAAAGTCAGACGTTTAACCAACTGCGCCACCCAGCCACCCCGCTACCAAGCGCATTTGCACATTTATATCCGTACATAATTTTTTCATCAATAGGCGGCCTTCATTCTGTAAAGGATCTGAAACAACTTACAAAAACATACTATATCAGCATAAAGTTGGAAGAAAAAGAAATGGGAGCAAAATTCAAATAAATCCAGGTAGGACAGATAAATGGGAGCCAAGGCATCTGCAGATTCGAGACCTTGGTCAGAGCAGTGTGGCCAAAGAGAGGCCTGGAGAAGCAGAGGCAAAGCAGGATGTTTCCAAAGTATGTTCCCCTGAATCCTACTTCTGGCTCATTCTAGATGTGCTAGAAATTTGCATAGACATGTTTGCAAAGTACAGTGGGCCAGAGATTTCTACCTTTATGCCCCTTTCTGTTCTTTCTTTCCTTCAAAGAAGTGAACATCCATCTGGCTGGGATAGATTACAGCTTCCAGTGTACCGATGAGGACATCTTTACCAGTGGGTGGGGTCTGTGTGCCTGCCAGGCGCTGTACACACGTGGAACTGCCTGCCACCACTCCCTGCCTGTCCCCTGTCTCTCCCTCTCTCACGTTGTGGGGCAAAAGGGCTGTTAAGCTGAGCCTCTGTTGGGCATGGCTGTTCTCTGCTCTCGGCCCCCCATGGGGCACAGTGGCCCATACAAGGCCGGACGCAGACTATAAGAGCCGGCTCTGGTGTCTCCTCCCTCTCCTCTCCCTGCCCTTACGCAGAAGGCAGACCCGGGCCACCACTCAGCTGGGCAATGATATATATGTGCCAGCTTCCTTTACTTCTGAGCACAAGGTCTTTGGCATTCCTCATGGGTGCCTCTGTCAAGTTCACAAGAAAGCCCTAGTTTGCAATATCATGCATCAGCCCAGATAACAACAGGCTGGAATTTTAGCTTGTATTTCCCACTGTCTTCTTTTTTTCTCTATACTTACTAGAGAATCAATCTCTCTGGGTTAATATATCCTGGACCAAGACCATCTAGGCTGATCAGACAATCCCTGGTTCTTAACACAGGGATCGAGTTGTTTTCTTTTTCTTCCATATGACCCATGGGATTAGGAGATTCTGGCCTCCCTTTTTTCTCTGTTTTCCCACCCAGATTTAGGCCAAGTAGGTGATAATCTCTGAAGCGAAGTCAATGCTTTCTTTTTACCAGGAAAACTCTCCATTTTGCTAAGTGTGCCAGGATCTCACACTTGGAATCGGGGAGTCACTTGTAGAGTCCTGATCACAATCCAGTGCTAGAAGTTAATCTGCTACCATGTCCCTGCTTGCCAAAATCTACCAAACCCCCACCTTTGAACGCAAATGGGATGCCCACTACTTTTATGTCCAGGTAGGTCAGATAACCAATCTCAGATTGATCATATTTCTGTGAAGATTCATTGTTCACGATTCATTTTTGATACCAACTTATATGCAGCTGGAGTTTTGGGGTATGAATAATGACAACTAACACTGGCTAACTTGGGCAGAAAATCAATCTCTTGGAAGTATACCAGGTAATTTACAATGACCAGTCCAGGTCATTCCATATACCTCAAGTACATGGTGTGTGGGCATTGATCTGGCAAATATGTCCTTTCCATTCTGCTTAGAAAAGGAGGATCAGAAAGAGTTTTAGTTCCTACATGACAGATAAGGACACTCACTCACAGTTTTGTCTTGGGGTTATATTAACTCACCTGCTCTGTGTCATAATATAATCCGAAGAGCTCTGGATCACGGGGACATCCCATAGAACATCATGCTGATCAGTAACAGATGATTGGTAACATCATGGTGATCGGACTCGATGAACAAGAGTTGGCCAGCACACCTGCTAAAGAGGAATAAATTACTGACCCTCATCAAAACGCACATACTGCATGTTTTCATTTGTGTAAGACTTTGATACAGGCAAAAAGAATGTGTAGGAGAGCAAGCGCATCAGTGGTTGCCAGATGCTGGGGCTGGGGAGGAGGCTCCCTATCTGCAAAGGGCACGAGGGAACTTTCTGGAATGATGGAAATGATCTACATCTTAATTGTGATTATGATCCCGTTTGTTAAAACTCATTAACTTAAATGTACCCTTAAGCTGAATGCATTTTATACCCCAATAAAATTGAGCTAAAAAAGAATTATACGTGATTTTAGCAAATTCTCAGAACATACATCACTGAATATAGTAGCTGAAGTTTTCCCATTATTACCATTTTCTCAAGCATGTGTTGCTTAGATAGAAACATCTTTTATCTTATTTACATCTTCTTCTAGTCTAATCATCTGACGTTATGTTTCCACTCCTTTGCCTCTGCCTAATCGAGCTCTGGGCAGGCTAAAGGGGGAGATCCTTGCTTCCAGGCCCGGATGTCCATGAAGGGGTTTTGCAGGGCAAGTGGAGAGCTTTGGGTAAATGAAGTGTGACAGGTGCACACAGTGGAGTGGCCCCCTCTCACTGCTCCTGTCTCTGCATTTCACAGCGATGCTTGCTTCCAAGGGCTGAGCATCACAGCACCCTCTCCTCAGCTGTCTGCATCACATTGTTTTCCTGTGTCTCCCCTGACTGCCATTGGCTTCCTATGGCTCCCAAGCCTCTGTCATCCTTCCAGTAGCAACCTGCCAGCACCAGGGCTGGGCCTGCTGATCTAGAACGTGCTCGCATAGGACATGCCCTGCTGGTGCCTCCATACCAAGTAGAGGAGCCCTGGTTTCAAGGCCTCTTAGACCCCAGAACAGTTCTTCCCATCTTTTTTTCTGAAGAGATTCTGGGTGTCCTGGTAAGGGGAGCCCATGCATTGAATACATTTGAGAACTATTGATTCAAATAAAGTTAAACAGACTTCTATGTTATAGGGTCTCTAACAGACCTTCCGTGCCAAAGTACATAAGGCATCTTTAAAGGGGTGTGTGGAGGTGGTATCCCCCCTTCCCTGAAGGGGCTGTTCTACAGTCTTCTCCTGGCCCCGGCTCTGCCTTAGAGCGGACTTCCTCACACTCTGGGCTCCCAAATGCCTGCCTGTGCCCTGGCCACGTTCCTGCCCAAAGGTCCCCCTACCTCTACATGGTTTCAGTTTATATTCAGGTTCCTTTTTATCTCAACTTTCTTAGGCAATCATTTTATCCCGAGAAATTATAGATATTTCTGAGTTGCCCCCCCCCCTCTGGGTTTTGTTTGTTTTTTAAAGTTTGAGGACTTCTAGTAAATTCATTCAGTTGTGTTACTAGCACCATGATTCAGTGCGGGAACATTTCCATCACCGATAAGTACAGGAGGGGGACAAATCCTGAGGAAACAGAAGTGGTGAGGAAGCACACAGATGCTGGACTCCCGGCTCCTGCCCGGGGATCCTGGGGCGGGGCCCCGATGCCTCCTCCCCTCCGGACACCCCTTGCCAAGCTGCACCCCCCACCCCACCGCCTCCCCTAAATGCCCCGGGAGCCTCACAAGTGTCCGGACGGTGATGGAGGGAGGCGGCAGGCACGGCCTCCAGCTTCCTGCGCGATCGGGCTCCGAATACTTTCACTTTTCTTTCCTCCGGAAGCCTGGCCCCCTCTGCTTGTGGCAACGCACAGACTTCCTGCTTCACTCCCTGGTTTCTCCCTGCCGTTCTCTCCGCCTTCCAAGAGCCATCCCTGCCCCAGCCCCTGGACCTGGAACGGGGCAGGAGCAGGTGGCAAGCCCAGCATCCAGGTAGGTGGATTTTTTTGTCTCGGCTGCTTTATTCATTTGTGGTGACTGGGCTCTGATCGCTAATTTCCTGACAGCGCAGCTGCGGGGTGGAACTCAACTCCTTTACACTGTGAGGCTCTCTCCTTGTAAAATACCATCTTCCAAGACAGAGAGCTATGTGTGATTTAACCAGAGACCATGAAAAAGGGGGGCTCAGACACGGGAACGGGGGGGGGGGCGCGGAGCAGAAACACAGCTCAACTTTTTCCCCCCTAAATTCTAGCCCATTGTTGTGGACGAAACTTAGATTTGCTCTCTTCTCTGTGTTCTGTTGGTTCTGCACTCAGCCCCAAATGGGCAGCTCATTTATTACCCACGGTGCCAATAACTAGACGTAGTTGGTGGAAAAAAGAAAATAAGGAGGGAACACTTAACTTTCTCTCTAGTGTTTCATGAACATTTTATATATTTTTCTTAAGCACATTTATGATTGTTTCCTTGAAATACATTCCTAGAGGGGGAACTGGGGACTCAAGGGAATCCATACTTTAGAGTGTTGGGCGCTGATTGCTAACTTAGCCTCCAGAACATTTGGACCTGTTTACATTTGCACCAGGAGCCTCTGTGGTTATTGCTTTTAGTCCTAATGTTGGGCAATCTGATAGGCAAACATTACTAAATCATCTTGTACCATTCCAACTACTAGAGAATTGCCATGCTTTTCATATATTTATTGCACATTTGACTTAATTGCCTAGTTATGCCTTTTGCTTTTTTTCCCACATGGATGTCTATCTTTTGCTTATTCATTTTAAGACTCCTTTACATAATACAAATCTAAACACTCCCAAATGAGGCCCAATATCATGCGCTAGCATTAGTGGGGCTTTAGTTAGATAAGCTTTGCTTTGCCACTTTGAGCTGTTTACTTAACCTCTCTGTGCCTTGCTCTCAGTCTTGAGAACCATAACAGATGAAGAATAAGAACCTGGTGGATATTATGTTCTGAATGCTCTTGTATAATTAATCACCCTAAATGTAACCTCAGGGTTACTTCCTCTTCTTACACTGTGTCCATTCTGGATTTCTCTGACTCCGTGTTTATCTGCAATATTCTTCCCCATGTCATGGATTCTATCCATGTCACTGATGATAGATTTCTCTTCCACCTATTCTCAATCTTCCAGGATTTCTTCACTATTTTAGACCCCCTGTGGCATCTTTTCTTTTCCAGCACTATTGTGGATTACTCTACTCTTACAATATAGTTTTTTTTTCTGTCAAATTTAAATAATGTGGGAATGAGGAGAGAGATCAGGGCTGCTCAGTCTGCTACTGGCATTAATCCTGGAAGCAGTCACTAGCTACAGCTCAGTTTTCTATTATACACAAAATGAAGTAGGAAAAAGAAGATCTCTATTTTGTTTTGTTTTGTTTTGTTTTGTTTTTAATGTCTGGGTGATTGAATTTGTTGTTAGAACTTTTCTTGACAATTTGTCAGGAATGCCATCTGTAAGTTTTCTGCCTCTAATACTTACTGATATTTTCTCACGGCCTATCAATGGCTAATTTTTATCAATGTCACATGGGCATGGGAATGGCAATACCCATTGATACTCACTGAGTGTGAAATCGATGCCCATAATAAATCAGTTAAGTCACCTTTACTAATCATATCTTATACCTCCTTCAGTCTGTTTGTTTATGTTTGGCCTATTTGTCTGTTGAAGGTTGTAGGTAGTTTACTAAAGTTTCTAAATATTATCAGGTTTCCATTTTTCTACTCACTCTTGGGTGGTCCCTCTTATGTGAGCTTTGCTAGTGTCTGCCGTAAGCTGTAGTCAGGCGACCTTCACTCCGTTCTACGTAGCCACAGACTATAGTACTTACGGCCATAAACCTAGAAGCAGAATGTCGGAATTTGTTGTTGCGCGATTTAGGGCAAGTTCGTAAAATATCTCTATGTCTCAGTGTCTTTCACAATATAATGTGTACAATCATAGGAATCATTTGTGAAGATCAAGTAAGTTACTGCATATGAAACCTTTATAACAAAGTTCAACACATAAGTACTCAATAAATATTAGCTATTTATATTGTTTTTATTTTTTTAGTTTTTTGAGAGACACAGAGAGAGAGCAGGAGTGGGGGAGAGAGAGAGAGAGAGAGAGAGAGAGAGAGAGAGAGAGAGAGAGAGAGAGAGAATCCCAAGCAGGCTCCATGCAGTCAGCACAGAGCCCAGTGTGGAGCTCGAACTCACAAACTGTGAGATCATGACCTGAGGTGAAATCAAGAGTTGGATGCTTAACTGACTGAGCCACCCAGGTGCCTATAAGCTATTTTTAATATCTGTCTTATATTTACCAACGCCCCTTTGAGATTTTGGCAACCTATTGTTGGCCGATTTCAGCCTCCATTGTCACTCGACACTGTCATTCATTGCCTCTTACACCCATGAGCCTTTGAGGCAGACTGCTACGGGATAACTTTGAGACCAGGATAGCAGATGCCCACTGAGCACAAAAAGCAGCTCCCCAAGTTCCCCAAGTCTTTCCTCTCTTCTCGTGCCTCTTCCTTAGGATGTTCACCATGACCAGGGCCTTACAAGAGACTCTACTCCAGCACTTCATATACCAGAAGCTGGAGATTGCCTATGCCATACACAAGCCATTTCCCTTCCTCGAAGGCCTCCGAGACAACTCCTTCATCACTGAGACAATGTACAGGGTGAGTCGTGCTGACTGCTTTTCTATGGCAGCCCAGCCCCCACCAAGAATTCCCAATTACTGAAGTTTCAAACTACAAATCCTTAGAGCTTAGATGATCTAGTCCAAAATGTTTATTATCAGGGAAAAACGGGGTCACAGGGGCTGCCATGCAAATGACATCACCCCAGGTGTCTTAAAGCAAGAGAAATCTATGCCCTCACAGCTTTGGAAGCCATAAGTACAAAATCAAGGTGTTGGCTGTGTTGTTTCCTTCTGGAAGCTCTGAGGGAGAGTCCGTTCCCTGACTTTCCTGCCTTCTGGTGGTACCAGAAACCCTTATAGGAACCTCACTTTCAATCTCTGTTTCTATCTCTACATCAATTTCTCCATCAGCTTTTCCTTCCCTTGTCTTTTCTTCTTCTCTTCTTATAAGGACACTTGTTATTATGAGTTAGAGCCCACTCTAATCCAGGATGATCTCATCTCAAATCCCAAATTAATTACATCTGCAAAGACCCTTTTTCCAAATACGGTCACATTCACAGGTTTTGAGTGGACTCATCTTTTTGGAGGGGTGGCACCATTCAGCCCACCAAGGGTACCCTTCCAATTCTTAAGAGCTGTTGCACACAGTCCATTCAGACGTGAAGCAAAGCAAGAATTGGAAGATAGGGCTATAAGGACACAAATGGCATTCTTTTCATGATTTTTGTTATTTTAATGCCTTTCCTGAGCCCTAGGTCCAGGGAAGGGTAGCAGTAGTTGAACAGTCTTCTCCCAGGCTTGGCCTGGTTGGCACCAACCCCTCCTCAGGTCATAGCCTGGATGTCACCCCGAGAGGATTTCCTAACCCACTCATCTAACTGATTTCTCATAGAAATCTAAGCTTTCCCTTCATAACACTTCTCTCAATAGCAACTGGGCATTTCTTTAATTTGTGTTTATTATTTAATGCCCATCTTCCCATCTGACAGTGTCCCTCCCCCAGTATGGGTAGCACCATGCTGACCTTATCCACTGGGATGTGCCCAAGGACAAGCCTAGTAGGTGGTCAGTAAGTGTTGTGCAATCAATTCTCTCCTGCCATGTTTCTCCTTTTGGCCAACCTCTCAGGAAAAAGAGTTCTCTGGGTGATTTTCCTGTGGCTAGAACCCATTTAGGCCATCACAAGTCTGAGAGAGAGAGAGAGAGAGAGAGAGAGAGAGAGAACCTAACAAGCAATCAAAAGAATTGCCACTTTTGACCAACTAATTGGTCAAAACTACAGAGTTCTGCCCAGAGCCTGAGAGACGTAGTTACACAGTAGCAGCCTTTAACTACCTTCCCTTCCCTAAGATTTCTCTCTTCCCTCAAATGTACCTAAAATAAAGTTCACAAAGCAGATTTACTTTAAAGATGACTAAGTTATTTATTCCTATGACCAACCATCCAAATATAGGTGAAGTTCTGAAAATAAATATGTGGAACTGTGATTTCTCTGCCTTTGAGTGTGACTATACATTTGTGATAAATTCCTTAAAAGAACGAAATACTACTCTCACACCTTAGAAAACCACAAATGTAAAATAAACTTCCATTCCATTTTATGATCATTTATCATAATCCTTGATTCCATTTTTTAAGGAATCCGTGGAAGCCTACAGAAACCAGGTCCCTGTATCCAGAGTGGTGTACAACATCCTCACCCACCTGGAGAAGATGTTCAGTCTGTCGTGTCTGCAGATGTTGTTCAGCCAAATCAACCTGCGCGAATACCCCAACCTGATGACGATCCTCAAGAGCTTCAGAAGTGGTACGAGTCTTCTTGAATATCTTCTGGGCTGTGGGAGCAGAGAGACCAGAAGTTTCTTTGCTCAAACAGTGAATTGGCTTTCAGCCTCGTGGAATGTGCACCTCAGCTGCCCAGCCCTTGGGGGAGACAGGCAGCCTCCTCTCTCATGGGGTGCCAGGAAGGGCAGTCTCTGGCCCTAGTCCTCTAAGATGAATTTCTAAAAGACGCAAACGTTTCTGTCTTACCTGTTCTATGAAGCGGGGCAAAGCTGTACAGGTCAGCACCCTGGACAGTCTCTAAGGAATGCGTGATGTGGTGGAAACGCAGTTACAGAGACTCAGGCTGGTGGAAGGATAGGAGGGCCATAGGGGAAGAGAAATGAATGGGGATGGATAATAAGTCTCTCTCTCTCTCTCTCCTTCTCTCTCTCTCTCTCTCTCTCTCTCTCTCTCTCTCTCTGAGTACTTACTATGTCCCAGGCATCATCCCAAGCATTGTATAGGGTCATCTCATATCATCTTTAAAACAACCCTGTGACATCCTTATCATCCCCATCTGACATATGGAGAAAGTAAAGCTCAGAATAACTTTCCCCAGGTTACTTGTCTGTGATGAGCTGAGCCAGCCTTCCTATTGGGTCTCCTAACTCCAAGGCTTAAGCTCTCAATCCCTCTTCTAAACAAGTGGAAGATACAGGGGAAAGCTGGAGGAGAAGGGAGAGGGAGCTGGAGACAGACAGAGGGTATAAGAAGGAAGGGGAAAGTTGAAGCATGCTGGGAGCAAGAAAGAGCCGAACAAATAAAGAGCAGGAGAAAGAGCGAGGACAGAGCTGGGACGAAAAAAGCCAGGGCAGGAGAAACAGGTAGCTACATCATTTTAGACTTGAGGGTAACACTTTGGCCAAAGCACATGGTTCACTTCCCCAAGAACAACAGGAAGAGGACCAGCAGCTCACACTGCACGTTGACTCTATTGTGAGTGCGCTCACTGCTGTTGACAGCAAGAAGTTCCTTCCCAAAAGGAAAAAGGACTCCTTGAGGTAAAAGGGCAGCAGGGCACAGGTGAATGTGGGCCCATGTTCCTGGCAGCAGCCAGGCAATGCGGAGAGGCCTGGGTTCTCAGAGGCCACGCTAAGTCAGTCTGAGAGCCAGAGACACCACACACCACTATGCTCCCTGACCCGAC
Organism: Suricata suricatta; assembly: GCF_006229205.1. Classification (NCBI taxonomy): domain Eukaryota; kingdom Metazoa; phylum Chordata; class Mammalia; order Carnivora; family Herpestidae; genus Suricata; species Suricata suricatta. The sequence continues at coordinate 8,437,827 of NC_043702.1, forward strand.
TGAGCTTGAGTGTCTTTCTGGATCTGTAACCCTATGCTCATGTTGTGAGCCCCTCTCCAAAATCCCAGCTTAATTTCCTTTTTCTGTTCACCAGTCAAGACAACTTAACTTCTGAAATAAATGATGGAGTAGAATCATAAAAGAAACTTGGCTACGCAAGGAATAGCATGCAGAAAGCCAAGGGCCTGGAGTGCCGGAGTCTAGCTCCTGCAGGTCCAGGGTTCCCCCAAAGGATGACGGTGTAGGCCAAAGAGAGAGTAGGAGAGCCTTGTGTTTTGTTCTGATCACCAGATAGGCACCCCTGCCCATCTGGCAGGTGTCTCCATCTTGTCTGTTTCTCAAGGTTTTTTTATGGCAAAAGGTACAAGGACAAGAAAGGGCAGTAAATGATTTCTCATAGACAAGTTTTACAATTTTAGCCACAGTCACTCATGGTGTCATAAGTATTTTTACAAACCTCAGGTCTAGCCTCAAGGAAGCGACCTTTAACCAAGAGGCAAACAGCATTGTTTAGTAAAGGTCAGTTTTTTATGAGTAAGGGTCATTAGGCTATTAGTCTAAGAGAAAGTTCCCAGAAAAACAGGTTCTCAGGAGATATGCTTGCTCTCATAGTCCCAAAGATGATTGATACATTTTATCGCAGTAGTGACTGTCACAAAGACATTCAGTCCCAGAAGGTATTCAGTTGTCCGTATTGCTTAGGGGAAAATTTTGTGTTGCATTAGGGTGTATCTAATTTACTTATCTTTTCCCTGACCAGGTGAGGTCACGTCTCAGGGACAGGGTGGGGGGACAGGCTGCTCCTGACTCTAATTAGCAAAGCACTCTGAGGTTTGGTGCTCAAGCAGAAATGAAAGTTTCAAGAGGGTAGATTTTGGGAGCTATCTGGGGGCAAGAGACCGTGCAAACTTGCCGTACCCTCGCCAGGAATTTTCACTCTACTAGTGAGTTAAAATAGCTCCCAACACTGGAGCATTGAGAATGGCAAGGAAGTTTGGTGTGGCCCACTCCAGGGTGCAAGGCAGGGAGGCACAGAAACTCAATCTGCAGAAATGAGCAGAAACCAGAGTAGACAGAATGCACCATGCGAAGGAGTTTCTATTTCAGCCTATTTGCTCCAGGGAGATGTGATGTGTTAACTTATTAAAACAGGGACATGTATCCAATTATACCATTGTACAAGATGGTCTAAATTCTGAAACCAAAATTAAGCAAAAACTAAAGAATATCAAAGCCCTGAGGACTAAGTCAAACTCAGCTTTATGTGTGAAATGATTGGTCTTGGTCTGGAGGTTGGATGCAGTTATATTCATACTGAATGCCCCAAATCAATCACACAGAACAGAAACGGGCCACAAGTGGATGATGCTAGTGATGAGTCAGTTCTCCACACCTCAGGGAGAATGAACCACTCCATGTTCCCGACCTTTTGGACAGAGAGAGAGAGAGAGAGGGCATGAGTGGGGAAGGGACAGAGAGAGAGGGGAACAGAGGATCCAAAGCAGGCTCCGTGCTGACGGCAGAAAGCCTGATGAAGGGCTCAAACTCACAAACCACAAGATCATGACCTGAGCCAAAGTCAGAAGCTCAACCTCCTGACCCACCCAGGCGCCCTTCCCTTCCCCCAAATGATTTGGAGTCCCCAGGGTGTTGATGTGTGCTCCTTCACCAATCCCAGTTGTCATTTCCTACGGAGGATGGAACAGAGCTGAGCCTATCTTCCTTGAAGCCCCAGCCAACTCAGCTGAAGGGAGCTCCCTCCAGACCCTGCTGTCGCTGCCCCCACCTCAACACCAACCGCAGAGCTTGTCACCCTGTGCGCCCAGTGTCAATGAGCCCAGCGCATCCACCCAGCACAGCACTGAGATCTTGGGTGAACCATCCAGCCCTGCTGGCCCTGCTGTGGCCCTCTCCAGAGCCACCCAGAAAGGAAGGATCACTCCAGGTAAGAAACAGACTTTGTCCAACACCTGTGTATCCCTGGCCTAGGGTACCTGCGTCAGGTCTAGGACTCCAGGGTCCCACCCTTTCGCTAACCAGGTCCATCTCATGTGTGCATCTACTATACACAACCCTTTGCCAGAAGGACAGTGGGCACTCCAGGGGCCTGGGTAAAGTCAGGAGCCCGAACACCTGCTTCCCACCCTTGGAACAGCCCAACCCTCTGCCATTGGGCCCTGATGCTTCTGACTTGGGTGTTTTTAAACACCTCCCTGATTCTTTGTCCCCATACCCTGCAATGATTTTTCTTCCTCTCTACAATGACCAATGACAACTGAACATCCCACATAAATGATGAAGAAGACTCACAGGAGATGCCTGGCACTCCGCCTGCCTCTGTGCAAGGTAATGTTGCTTGGGGCTGACTTAGTTTAGTTCAAGGTGGGTATGAGAGGCAAACATGCACCTGCCAACCCAGGGGCTTGTGGCAGCAGCCCAGGGAAAAAGAACTTAGAGTGACGAAAGAAGAAAACAGGGGGACCAATGCCCCAACTCAGTACTGGACTCCTTCTCAGGGAGGCCTCCACAGTGAGTTTGATGCTGTGATGTCCAACCAATAACAGGGTTCTTAAATGACATGTAACTTGTGCAGTACATCCCTCTGTGACCCTTACTCAATTCCTCAGCCTCTGATTACAGGGGCCTTTCAGTTTAAACCATATTCATTTTATACAGCTTGGATTCTAAGAGTAATGTTACTGAAATCTATTAGAAAAGTTGACAAAATATTTAAAGATCTGCTGGACCTGATTTAGCTTCCAAAATTGTTTCTAATCCCTACCAGACACCACTATGAAGGACTTTGATTACATTAAATATAACCATGGAGTACTATCAGGTGCTGTCAAAAATGGGATCATGGATTCTGAGCTCTCCAACACTGAGAATAAAGGGCTCTATTTGGTTCAAATGTTTTCTTCACTCCTCTAATACATACCATCCAAATAAGATCAACATAATCATGAAGTCAATAACAATGAAAGATTCCATCTGCTAGATTAGCAAAAGAAAGAAATAATTAAATTATTCAATTAGTAAGTAATGAATCACTCTATTGTACACCTGAAACTGATATAACACTGTCTGCAAACTACACTAGAATTAAAAATTTTAAATAATAAAATAGAAAAAAAAGTAGTAAGTAGCTAGTTGATTGTTGACTCCCCCCTCTTTGCCACCCTTACTGGGCCTTGGTGTTCCATTGGCTCCACCATGTTTACTGGCTGGAAGAGATTGTTTTTGTTCCTCCTTCCTCTGGTCCCTGGTCACTGGTCCTGGGATCTGAAATTCATCTTCTTCCTCTGCTCAGTGTGTGGTAACAATCTGAGCCCCCAAATAAAAGACAAGGAAATGCTCAAGAGATGCCCCCACCCTCCCTCAGGCCAGGTAATGTTGATGCAGGCCACTTTACTTTTCATGTCTACCAAGAGGAGAGGCCATTTGGATCTCCTTGGGACAGGGCTCTCCTTGCCACTCTCAACCACCATCCTGGCCCAGCTTCCAGATGCACGCTTAACTCTCAGGAGCTTAGACAGGCAGAAGATCCTGGGGAAGACAAGGGAGATGAGTCTGGGGAAGGTAGACTTGGTGCAGGGGCACTGAAGATGAAAGAGCCCCACCAGCACCCACAGGACCTAAACTACAAACATCACTAGAAGGTCTACTAAGGGAGAAAATTCATCTGCCGTGAGGGCTGTGGCAGGAACTGTGGGGACAGGACAGGGGACTGAGTCAGAACAGGACTGTAAGTCAGCCACGCTCTGAGGTCACTGCAATAAGACAAAGCTCAAAACTGCTCCTTCCAAATGCAAAGCAAGCAAAAACCCTAGGTGGCCCTGCACTAAACTGGTGCCCCAGATGTGGATGGTTCTTTTTCTGAGCCCCCATCTTGACTCTGGAGAACTTTCACCTTCAAACCTCATCATTTCTATATTATTTAGATTTTTAAGAGTTGATTAAAATAATTTGAAATGCAACAGATTATTTAAAATGTCTAATGACCGCTTGCCTTCTGCCTCAGATACCTATTCCTAAGGAGGTCAAAATTTGAGACAGATCTCATTGCACCATGTCAACAAGAAGGTGGCAGTCTTACTTGAGATTTGTGATGGCTTCAAACCCTTCCGTCTTAGTGCAGCAAAAACAAGAACTTTGCATTTATTTACTATCACCAGGTACTGGCAAATAGAAGCTAGCTCCTGCTTTCTTGTACACAGAAGTATGTAAGGCACTTAGCCTCCTTCACTATTTTTCAAAATGAAGTAATGACAAAGAGAGAGGTTCAAAAATATCCATTCACAAATCTTTAAGGACTAACATGTATTTTTTATATGGCAAAGACATTCCCCTTCACTGAAGCCAGGGACCTTGACCGGAATCAAGATCAGCACTCCCAATGCTGGCAGCCTTATTCCCTTCATGAGGGATGCTGAGAGCCCCTTATTCTTCTCCTCCACTGAGTAAGGGGAGTCCCTCAAAATGGGTCAAACTGAGCCCTCTTCTGAACCCTAGGTGACCGGGATAGCCACACTGGTAACTCTAACCGCAAACTGATCAAATCGAGGTAGAGGAGACTTTTCCTTCTGAATTGAATATTTTTTATAGAGATAAGAGATGACTCTCCTGAACTCAATGACCCCAAAGAGCTCCAGGAGGCATCCAGCACACTTCCCAACAAGAAAGGTAAGGAAGGGTTGCCTTTCTCCTGTGGACCTCAGGAGCATGAATGTGGGGTGGCTTTCCATTTTTCTGATCGTATTTTGTCAGAAGCACCCACCATGTGATTGGAGTCACAAGGCTCATTACAGTTTGTTTCTGTAGCTCCCATTCACTGCATCTTCCTTGAAGGGCTTCATGAAATTGTAGGTAAATCAGACAGCACTGGGGCCACTGAAATCTGTATCATTGCAATTGCCTGCTCTGAAACCATCAGGGTTTCCTTACCCACAACTTCTTGGAGGGCTAATCACACCTCCCTCATTAACTGGAAGTTGGTTCCCTGAGAGGACACTGACTTCTTGTAAGCAAGGCTGCATATCCCCTGCTATCGCTCACCTCATGGTAGGAGATGGGTGGGTGTCCACAGCTTGTGACATACCATCCCTGCTAGCCCTTTATGCCTCCGTCCTCCATTTGAACAAAATACTCCCTCTGTCTCAGTCACTGTCATCCTTGACTTGTCCCCATTTCCCCAGCAGACCTCAAAGCCTATAGAATTTTTCTGTCAAGTTCAAGTCTTGCCACCATCCTGGACATCTTCAAGGTACACGGGGACAGCAGACTCATCCAATACTCTGGCCCCTCCGAACCTTCCTCTGCTGTTTTCCAGTGACTTTTTCTGCACCGCTTCTTGGCTCCTGCACCCAAAGACAACCCATGTGTCCTCTCATCATTGAAGCCTGGCTCAACCTCCCAATTAATTTCAGACTCCTCCTCTTCCTCCTCCTCCTCTTCCTTCTTCTCCTTCTCTTTCTTCTCCTTCTTTTTTTTGACATCCAATCCTTCAAGTCTGCTCCTTCTACAGCTGTTGTTCAACCTCCGAACTCTTCTCCCCAGCCCAATATTAAACAACTAATTCAAAGGTATCTTTGCCTGAGTTCTCCCTTACAATTTGTTCCCTTTGAAGCTATCTTTCAACCTCACTTGAATGACCAATCCACTGGCCTTTCCCTTTTCTGATTCATCATAAGCCTTTCTTCACACCCTTCATACCAAGTTAGAGTCCATAATCCATTGCTTCAATAACCTATTGCTGATATCTTAATCAGCCTTGACACTCTGTCTTTTCCTAGAACCCTCTGGCAGGTATTGGAGGGACCCCTTATCTGCTTCTATACACTGGGTATGAATCAGGCAGGCACTGCTGGGGAGAGTCGCAGAGCAGGGCAGAGCGCGTGGGCTGTCTTCACAAGCCCAGAGTAGTGTCTTCAGGAGCCCAGAGTCAATGGTCCTTCCACACGCATGACAATCTCACCTCCTGCAATGATCCTTCCCAACCCTGAGCTATTTTTGTTCAATCTGCGGACCACCCTCACCACCTCTTTTTCTTTACAGACTACTTCCCCTCTCACTTCACAGAAAGCTATCGGGTGAGAATACCCTCACTTCCTGCTACCAACCTGCATTAGCCCTCTCCTCTCCACTTCCTTCTCTCTAAGGCAAGCCTTCCCCTGACCATGTCCATGACCCCTTCTCTCTCCTGGCACTTCAGCATCTCCCTGTCATGGGATCTGCAGTCAGCCACTGCCCACGCCTGTCACAGCTCATCAAAGAAGCTTCCTCTTCATCCTCAGCTCACTTCACCTGCTTCCATTGCTCTCTCTTCCATTTCACAATCAAACTGCAAGAAATAAGCTACCTAAACTCATGGTTCCCATCTCTTCATGTCTCTCTCTCATATGCCACTTTATAATATCATTTCTGTCTTTATTCCATGAAGCAGCATCATACAAGGCCACCAATGACCTCTTCACCACTATGGTTTGAAGACCAAAAGTGAAGTTGAAAATTGTTGACATATAAGGTTGGCAGATCTATGTTTGTGGCCTTGAAAAGATGATCTGTACATTTTCTTTTTAGGAAAGAAAAGAAAAAGAAGTATCTGGTCAACTCCAAAAAAGAGACAGCAGAAAAAACGCCTCTCAAAAGGTAAGAGGAGAGAACAAGAGGAGGTGGGCAGCTGGAGACAGCTCATGCTTGTAGGTCAAAGTGTGGGAAGTTGAATTCAATTCTAAATGAAATGAAGAGCCATTGAAGAGATCCAATCAGTGGAGTGACATGATTCCATTTTACATTTGACAAGACCCATTTTGGTTCAGTGTAAAGGATTCATTGGAAACAGAAAGAATGGAAGCAGGACAGCCCTTTGTGGGGGAAGGATACCATGCAAGTTGATAGAACTCTGCATTCAGATCTGGCCATGGAGATAGGGCCAGTTCAAGAGCAGCTTGGAGGGAGTTGATAGGACTTGATAAACTGGGAGGTGGGAAGGAGAGAGAAAGCAAGGCTTGCTCTTCAGTTTCTGGTTTGAATGGCTGGGTGACTGGTGGTGTACATTGCTAAGGGAAGATGCAAATAATTTGGAAAGAAATTTTAGAATTTCCCATTTTTTACCTGTTTGCTTTAAGATTTGTGCTGTCTATACCCTTAGTGTCACGTTTTGTCCAAAAACCTGTGCAGGGTCTGAGATGGTACCCCACTTTCATAGGGCCATTCGTTGTGTATATGACCACGCAGGAACCCCAGGCACCTGCATCGGGGGGGGGGGGGGGGGGGGGGGGGGGGGGGGGGGGGGGGGGGGGGGGGGGGGGGGGGGGGGGGGGGGGGGGGAAGAATTCCTCATTGACATTCATAACCAGCTCAACATCAGAGTCACATTGCATTACCTACCCCCAAGTGCAGACCTACAAGCAATGAGAAGAGAACTCATGGAATCCTTCTGAGAGGCAGATGATATCTAATAGACAAGGGACAGAGAATGATGGATATTCCATTTGTAGACAGGACAAGGAAGCCATCTTCCTCTTCTCCTGAAAGGAGGGGGGAAAAAACAAAAACAAAAAACAAAAAAAGTAACTTTGCTGCTTTGAGATAAGATTGAACTGATCCTCAGTCCTCACCCTAATCTTTTGGAATTTAAATGCCTCTTTCTAAGAGGCAGAGAAACCCCAGGTGTTTTCAGCTTTTACTAAAGATGGCTTCCCATTCTGGGCTTCATCCTTTTGACATGTAAATACCTATGGAGAGAGGGCCCCAGTAATCCTGGTACTTTGGGACTCAGCCTAGGAAGCTGGCCCTGCTGTAGGCATTTGGCAACCTCAGGAGAGAAGTTTTATTATCCTTTTGGATCAGACAGCAATTTACCAGCTACAGATCTCATTCTCATGGTGTGTGAAAAGCGAAATGTTTCTAGGGATGTGAAAGCAAGCATTCCCTGTCTTTAGTCTGTGTACATTTTCATGCCTCAGGAGGCTAGAGCTTTTCACAGAAGTACTGAGAAATCAAGGGAGCTTAATTTCCCCCACAATATGCCAATCTGGCACTCAATAAAAAAATCAGATTCAAAGATATAAATAGGAGTCCTTGGAAAAATGAGGGTGTCCAGATCCATGGGTAAGAGAACCCTAACTCTTACACCTCCCCTCTGCTATCATCATCATGAATCCTTGCTTTCCTAGCCTGACACTCTACCACACGGCCCCTCAATTCTTTGATACCTTGCACTTTCCCCACTAGAGGTACGTGAGGACTCTTGGATCCCTCTTGATGTTCCTGTGTTCCTTGGGAACCTGGAGACGTACTTTATAACACTCCTCCTGTGCCACAAGAGGTCACTTGGCCATTTTTACTCCTATGTGAGCACCTCCATGAAGAAGGTATCAAACAGGCAGGGCCCAGGAAAGAAATCCCATTGCTTTGGGAGTCTGGTTAATTTCAACAGGTTGCACAGAGCTGAGAGCAGATGGTGAGTCTAAGGGAGAAAGAAAGGTGCACACAAGAGAAAAGATATAACTGCAGAGAAAGAGCAGGAGAAAAATGAGGCACAGGGGAACAGAGATCTCAAAGTGTGGGGGCCTGGGAGCATGGGAGAGAGGGAGAGGGAGCTTCACTGGGCACCCCGTGAAAACTATTCACAAACTATTTGGCTCAGGGAGAGCCTCCCCTGAACACAGAATCCAAGAGAAGCTCGGAGTGATGGATCAGACAACTGAAAAGAAGGATGATTCAACCAGGAACTCAGAGGTCATGACGAGGGTCCAAAAGGCAAGGACTGGATGTACCCAAACCATTGGACCAGAGGGTAAGGCTGGTGACTGAATTTGCCATTAATGCTCCATGTGGAAGGGTCTTTCACAGAGGAGGCACAGCATTGGATGGACGTGTGAAGGAAGGAGAAGCACAAAGAAAGATGGTGAGTTCTGGCAAGAGGGAATATTTGAGGAGATTTTGTGCAGAAATAGCCATGACCACTGGGCACAGCTGACCTCAGCTGTGGCCTCAAGCAGTCTTTTTAGTTACAAGACTTCTTCACACTCTTAAAAATTATGAAGGACCCCAATGAGCTTTTGTTTAGGTTGTTTAAATTTATCTATAGATGCTTCATCAGAAATTAAAAACCAATCATTTAAAAATATTTATGGGGGCAGCTCGGTGGCTCAGTTAGTTAAGCATCCGACTTCGGCTCAGGTCATGATCTCGGGGTTCATAAGTTCAAAACCCCTGTTGGGCTCTGTGCTGACAGCTCAGAGCCTAGAGCCTGCTTCGGATTCTGTGTCTCCTCTGTCTGCCCCTTTCCCATTTGTGCTCTATTTCTCTCTCTCTCTCAAAAATAAATAATATTTTTAAAAATTAAAAATATTTATGTTAATGCATTTCAAGGTAACAATAACATGCCAATTACCTGTTAACATAAATAATGTACTTTATGAAAGATAAATATGTTTCCCAAATAAAGAAATTCGTGAGAAGACTGTCAGTCTTTTACATGTTTTGCAAACCTTGCTAATGTCTAGTTTAATCAAAGACCGCTCGATTCGTATAGCTGCCTCTCTGCTCAATGGTTGTGGTGTTTTGCTTTGTGCAAGGACAGGAAGATAATCAAACTTTACAAGGATCTGTAATTTAAAAGGATTGAGTATCTGAACAGCTTTTT
>NC_043702.1:8447578-8546581 GCF_006229205.1 Suricata suricatta
ACTTTCCTACAAATGGCCAGATTTCATTCTTCCTCATTGCCATGTAGTACTCCATTGTATATATATACACCACATCTTCTTGATCCACTCATCAGGTGATGGACATTTAGGCTCTTTCCATGTTTTGGCTATTGTTGCCCTATCTTGCATTTTAAATGAATCTTCTGTTTAGGCAGGATTTTATAATATCATGGACACTTGGAAACTATTGGTTCCCTGAATTACGCAGTGAGCTTCCAGCTCAATCACACAAGTATTTTTCTTGATACATTTGTGCTTTAAGATATAACAAACTGCTTTATATGGACTCCCCAGTTTTTCACATAGACTATTAAAAAGATGGATACTCAAGCTGAGAAATATAAGAAAGTCAATAATTTTAATTGGCTCATCAAGAACATTCTTAAGTGAAACTGGCTTTTTTCTTTTGACGGTGTGTGGGAAAGGAGACTGAAGGGGCTGTTCCTTAGGCTTTAGGGGCAGGGCATTGATTCATACTATGGCACCAGAAGCTTTACCTGCCTGGACTCCTGCTCCGTGTGAACACACATCAACACAGTGAAAAGGCAAAGAGCATCTTAGTATGGAAACAGTTTTGACCTCAGAGATCTCCTGAAGGGGCTTCTGGGATACCCCAGGGATCCATGACCTCACATTGAGCCTCTGGTTCAGGGCTCAGATGACAGCCCTTCCCTGGATGTCTCCATTGGGAGAGGACATTGTTGCCCAGTCTCGCTCTGCCCCTCCCCAGGGTGGCAGACAGACTGAGTGGTAGATGCATTCTCTGGAGGGATCATGGAGGCTCAAGCAATACCCAGAACCTTTAGCTTTCAGAGCAATGGTCTTCCCTGGGACTCCAGGAGATTCCTATGGAATGTTCCTGGGGCATTTTCTGAGCTCTCAAAGGAATGTCATTTCTTTTTTCAGAGATCAGGGATGACTGTTCAGAAGTGAATGAAGATGAGAGACCCCAGGAGCCGCCCAGCATACCACCAAGCAATGTGCATGGTAAGGATGAAGGATTGCAAGTCTCAGAGGGCAGTCCTTAGGAGCTGGGGTCCAGCCAGCAGGTCTCCATTCCCACCAAAGGAAAGAGGCAAGATCAATGAGGGCACATTTCCTCCGTTGAAGGATAATAGACGCAGGTTGCATTCAGTCATTCTCTTACCATTTCGTTGCTAGGAGTTACTTGACTACACCTTACTGCAGAGGAGGTTGGGAAATGTCATTTTTATTCTAGAAGGACAGGTATTAGTGGCCTGATTAGTAAGAAAAAGGGAAACCAGAGAAAGATGAACAACCAGCAGAACCTGCCCTGCACACTGTTATGGGGAGCATTGCTAGTGCTTTTCATTATTTCCAAATCTTCCCTCCCTGGACACTGCATTTCCCAGCCCCTTGCAGGAGATAGGGCCATGATCACAGGTCTGGCCATGAGCTGGTGAGAGTGTCACAGAACAGAGTCAAAACACAGAAGAGCCACTGTATAGCTCTCCACACCCCCTGCCCCTGAGTGTGGAAGTGTGTGGAAGAGGGAGGTGCTGGGAGGCCAAGACAGTATGGGTCTTAGCTCTCCCGCAAAGGCTGCTGGGAGATGCCAAGTCCTGCAGAGAACTCTATGTGACTGAGAAATACATTGTTACATTAAGCCAACAAAATTTGGTTTTGTCAGTACTGCAACATAGCTTCTCCTGTCCTGTGTCATACAATGTTCCCAATAAAATCTGCAGAATCTGTACAGGAAGTTATTAATCAGAGGGTGAAAGTCCTGTTTTATCTGCTTCCCCCACTTTATTTCTATACCTTAGAAATATACATACATTTATCTCATTATAAATAGATAGCTCACACTATGTAGTTTATCAACAGTTCTTTCATTGTGTACTTAACACACACATCTGCATATCAATGTTATGTTTTTCTTTCTTTTACTTACATAGCATATTATTGTATAATTTGCAATTTGTTTCAATAATCATCTATAGGATGGACAGTTAGGCTATCTCTTATTTTTATTTGAGATAAAATAGCAATCACTTGAGTGTGTGTTTGTACCTTTGCACGGATGTCCAATGATTTCCTCAGAATTAATTTCTAAGAGTGAGATGCCTGGTTAGAGTCTGCATATCTTCAATTTCATATACGTCAGCAAGTTGCTCTTTAGAAAATGGAATTGCTTGTGTTCCCTTGGATAATATACAAATACTCATGTGCTACCTCCTCATCAACACAAGATAGGATAAAACCTTTGCAAGGATGGGTATCTGTAAAACCAAACAATGCCGTTTTATCATGATTGGTGGTCTAAAGATAATTTTTAAATAAATTTGTCATTTGTATTTCCTCTTTGAGTATTTTCAACTTATGTTCTCTGCCCATCTTCCAAATGTTCTATTTCTCTTTTTCTTTATCTATTAAGGATATTAAGCCTCTGTATTTTACATATACTGCAATTTCCCCCAAATTTTGTCTCAATGTTATGAGAATATTTTTTGAAGTGTAGAAATTTTTTATTTTTTAAACAGTTAAGTCTGTTCATCTTTTACCTTTATGATTACCTTGTATTTTGGCTAAGTAAATCTCTTATATCTGTGGCTTATAACAATCTCTATTTTCTTTTGAAAAACTGGTTATTAATTTGAAACAAATGGCATATTTTAAATGTTAATAACTTAGTGTGCCTATTACTTCTTTGTTCAATCCTTTTTTTTAATTTCCAAGTAAAATGGAGTACTTTTTTTTACACAAGTACAATTTATTTATAATATATTGACATCTCAAGCTTGTAGATCAATATTAATAGACTTAAGAGATTTTTTTTTTCTTGTTTTAGGAAAGGGAGAAAAATATAACCTGCCAACTTCAAAAATAAGACAGAAACCAAGGCTCCCAAAAGGTACTCAAGAAGAGTGGTGTCACTATTCCCTTGCTCATCCCTCTCCTAATGACCAGCATGGCCTCCTCTCCAACCGGATGGTCATCCGGGTATCACTGGAGCAGTCAGCCCCTCCCCTGCCTCCTTGGCCACCCTCCTCACAAAAAAAGGAGAACCCAGAACCATGTTGGTTCCAGCAGACTTCTTGTCTCTTACCATTGGGAGAAATAGGGTGGAAGTGGATAGGGGGTATCAGTTTGAGATTAGGACTGTGTCTAGTCTGGCTCAGAGCCAGGATGGGTAGACAGGGCAAGCCTAAATGGGCAGGCAAGATTCAGACTTCCAATATCAAACTGGAGCTGGATTTGGAGTCACCGAGCGTTCAAAACCACCCAAATTGACTCATGCCTGCTTATCATGTGTCTACTCTGCACAAAAACTGCGTTATTTGCAGTATAGGAAACAAAAGTTTATGAAGCTGCATTTTCTGGTTCCTGTTTTATTTCTCTGTTGTCCTCACCATTCTGTTTTTTTCTCCTGAACTCTCTCCCTCCCACCTTTCTCCTTCCTTCTTCCTTCATTCTTTTACTCAACACTGTGTACCCAAGGACCAAGGTATGACAGTCAGTGGGACTTCCCTTGAATTCTGGGCTATTGTGTGAGCACTCTGGGAGGGCATTTCCCTGCAGCTCCCAACATGCATCATGACATGCGTGTCACTGATTTGGACATGCTCCAAAACTTCTTGCTTGTTTTCAGTGCCTCTCAATCCCGAGAGGGGACTCAGATCTACTTGCTTGCCCTCTTCTTCCCCGTATGGCTTCCTCCCTATTTCCAACCCCATTGCCTTCCTGGGCTGGAGGAAACTTAGCCTTTGTCGTATGCTGAGTTTTCTTTACCAAGGACTTCTAGGAAACCTTCACATTTAACTCTCCAAATTTGTAGTGTTAGCCTATTAAGGTAATTTTTGGAACTTAGACGTCTCTTGAGCTCTCAACAAGTGTCTCAAGATTTTGTGTAAGGTCTCCAAAACGGCCTCAAACTGAGCACTGATGTCTCAGTTGACGCCAGGATCTTTGTCCTTTCCCAGAAACTTAGTGATTTAATAATTAGGGAACCTGGGACATTGTGATTTATAAGGATAAAAAGTACATCATTTTGATATTTTCAAAAATATGCTCCCCTTCTATATTCAGTCAACAAAGGTGAATGGAGTGTGAGGTACGTGTCAGGCACATGTCCTTGGTCCTGCAGACTCAGCAGTGAGCAAAGAGCAAACATCTCTGCCCTCCTAATGGAGCTTACATTCTAGTTGATGCATGTGTAATTAATAGACAAAAAGAGGAGTTGAAAGGGAAAAAGGGAAACAGGACAGAGTATTGAAGAAAAAAAGATAAAAGAAAGAAGAGGAATAATTATAAGAAAATAGGAGATAAAAGTGTAAAGGGTTCAGGGATTTCCTGAAAGTTTGAGAACTTGGGTATGAGAGGGGAAGTCCCTAACAGGAAGAGGAGGAGGTTCACTGGGAACCCCAATTTAAACTACTCACAAATCCCACAAGCAGCCTCACCTAAACACAGAATCCAAGAAAAGCTCCAAGTGGTGGATCAGGCAACTGAAAGGAAGGACGATTCAACCAGGAACTCAGAGGTCATGACAAGAGCCCAAAAGGCAAGGACTGGATGTACCCAAACCTCTGGACCAGAGGGTAAGGCTGATGACTGAATCTGCCATGAATGTTCCGCATGAGAGGGTCTCTCACAGGGCAGACAACGGGTTGGGTGTATATGTGAAGGAAATGATAGAAGAAGGGAGCAGTGCATACAAGGCAGCAAGGAGCTTCCGGGTTGGGAGTGGTTGTGAGTAGAAGCAGTGTGCTCCCAGCATGTAGTACACCTCCATATGGACTCACCCCTTCCCAGCATCTACTGTTTACATTTCTGTTAGTAGTTACCACAGCTCCACCGAATCTGGGGGCTGCTCTCTTTATGCAAGCTGGCCCCATATGAAAAGTAGCACCAATCCTCAAAGTGGACACACTCCTAGGAATGTTTCTTATGGCTTCTTCCCAGAAGTGAAGTGGTTTCTTAATATGTAGTCAACGAGTCTACATATTTAAGATTAGTACATACCAGGGCTCCTGGGGGGCTCAGTTGGTTAAGCATCAGACTCGGTTTCAGCTCAGGTCATGATCTCACAGTTCAAGGGTTCAAGCCCCATGTCAGACTCTGCACTGTCAGCGTGGTATCTGCTTGGGATTCTCTTTCTTCCTCTCTCTCTGCCCCCCCTCTCAAAATAAATCAATAAATTTAAAATAAAATAAAATAATAAAAATGAAATAAGCACATACTGATGATCAAATTGTTGCCAGTTTAGACTCCCATTAACATCATTTTCCCTACACCTTCACCAAAACTAGAAACAAAGAGTTTTCTGTGTTGACAGATTAAAAGCAAAGAATGATATTCCACCCATGTTTTCCTTTGAGTTTCTTTGCACCATGAATGTGGCTCAACATGCTGTGGTAGGTTGTACTACTACTCACTGATATCTCGGAAGATTATATGCTTTTGCCATGTAGACTCCAGAATGGCCATGTCACTTGACTTGACCAAAGAAATGTAGACAGAAGTGTGAGGGTCACTTCAAAGCCAAAACTTTAAGGGCCTGTGTATCTTTCTTTCTGTCATGGGACCAATAATGTTCTAGACAGAGGTTGCTGTCCCCAGGATCCATGTATGTCAGTTACATGGAACCACATCTAACTTGTGATGAATGAGTGGCATAAGGGAGAAGTAAAACTGGGTTGTTCTAAACCAACACCAGATAATAGCTTTGCTGGCCCTACAATCTCTCTCGCAACCACTCAACAGTGCCATTGTAGCATGAGAGCAGCCAGAGACAAACATATAAATAAATGCGCCTGGCTGTGTTCCAAAAATCTTTATTTACAGAAAAAAATCATTGGACTGCTTTGGCCTTCAGGCAGTCATTTGCTGATATCTATGTCCCAATAAATCTTTATCTATAAAAACAAGTATTTGATTGATTTGGTCTTCAAGCTGTATTTTGCTGATGCCTATAATTAACCACTGAAATTTGGGAGAGTCATAATTTATCATAACATCATCTAGCCTATTTCTACTAAGATACCTCTTTCTTAAATAATTTTTTTATTAAAAGTTTTTCCCTTTGAGGTTCACCTGTTCATATTTGCCCATTTTATATAGGACTATTCATTTTTTTGTTTGATCAATTATGAAAATTTACTCTTCATTATCTTATTGCAATCTTTCTGCTTTTGTTTTTGTTTTGTAACTTATTTGAGAAATGTTTGTTGTGGAGACTTTTTTGTAAATTTATTTAGACAAATCAGGTTATCTTTTCCAAGATGGCTTATGCCAGAGCTTATCCCCTTGACACTTACCAGCATTTGGGGCTGAATAATTCTTTGTCATGAGTGCTGTCCTGTGCCTCATGAGATGTTTGACGGCATCCCAACCACTGAATGCCAGTAGCATCTTCCTTCTACTCATGAGAAACAAAAAGATTTCCCAAAATTGTCAAATACCCCTTTGGGGACCAAATCAACCAGCATTGAGAACCATAGCTTGATGTTCTATATTTCTTCCTTAAAAAGTCCTTTCTATGTAACATTTTTAAGTATATATCTTTTATCTACTTCTAGTGTTTGTATTAAATACATATATACACATTATTATACTGATTATTATATACTCTATTAATATATATTAACTTATGAAAATATGGCTTCTATAACACTTTTAGCCTTCCTATTAACATGAACTTGCTATTTCTCCGTGGTCAATGCTATAATGTCCCTTTCATAAGACTCACATCTATCTTGTCTCTCCAAAGTGGTAGAAATACAGAAAAGTACTTTAAAATAGTTGATATATAAAGCATATAGGTCTATGTTTAGAATTATAAATGGCATTATTATATGTTTTAGAAAAGAAAGGAAAAAAAGAAGTCAGTTCAAGTTCAACCAGAAGGTGTCAGAAAAATATTCCCCCAAAGGGTAAGTGAGCAACCTGCTGATTGTCCTTGCTTCCTTCCCTTTCGCTCCCATCCTGTCCTCTGCCTCCTAGGTCTCCTTCACCTGCGTTCTCCACCAGTCTAACGAGGCACCACACCTGACACTCCAGGTGACACCGGCACATACCTTGTGCTGCTTATCCAATCACCCGCCTCTTCACTGGGAGGAATTCTTTAAACAAAACTATACAAGGACCTAAAAGTGATTAAGAGAGAATGCCCATACCCATGAGTCAAGTTCTAACATAAACTTCTACTTCCTTCATTCTAAAACTTGATGGAAACCTTTGTCCAAGCAAGGCCCTGAGGGAGCTCCTACCTCTGGAGACCTGAGCCTTCTCTTCCTGTGATAGACAGGGGTGCAGGCCAACTGGCTGTGGGTCAGACCCTTGGCTTGCTTCTGCCCCTTGTACTCCACTGCCTCTTGGGGCCACTGTCTTCCTCTCCGTCCTCCTTTTCTTTCCCCTGCTCCTTTTCTATGAGCATTCATTTCTCTTCTGCTTTTGTAACACTTCTTCAGCACTGTCTCCTCTCACTCTCACTCTCCTTTCCCTCATTAGGCTCCAGCAACATTGGCATTTTCCTTCCATGAATTTATTATTTACCTATAACAGGTGCTACTTGAGGTGGGGTGTTCAGACTGGTGCCATCCACAAGTCTGTTCGCTGCAAGTCAGCAAAGATAGAACGTATAAATCAGCCATGACACTGAGCACCTTGTTTTCACAGCAAGACCTCTTCAGTGGAGATGCCTTATTTCTATTTGATCACGTTCCTGTCTTGTCATGTGCCGGCACTTTGAGAAGCACTGATATAATGCTTGCTTAAGTAAGATGCATGTACCACAAATGAACAGTCTGAGGAATTAACACAAAGGAAAAGCTCACAAGTACTTAGCACCTAGGTCAAGAAACAACATAACCCACACCCATAATCCAATCCCCACCTACACCCCAAGTGTCTTATTTCTCAAAGCATAAGTTCCTTTGACACTGGATGCTTCATCCTCCTTTCCTGCCCAGGACTTCCCCCTCAAACACCCTTCCCCAAAGCTGATTTCCCTTGTTCTCCTTCCCTTTGCTACACATCCCCAGGCCTCACCTTGAACTACGCATTCTCTGTCCCAGCAGGCAAGGGCAGGTCTCCCTGACCCGCCTTCATGGAGTCCAGTGTTTTTTATCCTTCATGCACTTGTCAAAACTAAAATTAACTGTCCTGTTCACGGTGGGAAAGTCCAATGAGGTCAGGAAGTGGTCAGTCTTGCTCTTTGCTCTATGCCCAGTGATCCATGCCTCACATGGAATGTGTATGCTTAAATACATATAGACTGTATGCTTAAATAACTGTCCAATCAATACATCATCTATTCTTCATGAAGTATGAATACCAATATCAGAGCCTCCATGTACTGACAATGCACTTGTGTGCATTAGAAAAAAATGTGCTTTCCTCAATATGCTTTCCCTACATCTATCAGAGCTGACTCCTAAAACCAGGTCCTTTGCTGTCCTTTGCTAGAAAGTCCTTGTAGAAAGTATACAGCTCTGAGTATGAATCAGAGAACTTCTTAAAGATGGATCCTTGCTCAATGTACAGTCCACACAACCATATGCAGAGGCCCTGATAACAATAGAAGTCTACACCACTTTACAACTGGCAAACCACCTTGTTCCACATTTTGCCATTTAACCGTTAAATAAGTATTGTTCAGCCCACTTTACAGATTCAATTAGAGCATAAAAGACTCAGATGAACTGAAATCAACCTAGGTGTTCTAAGTCCCTTGTCTTTTTAAGAAACATGAGTAGGAGGCATGGATCTCAGCAAATGCTGATAGCTGTCTGTCAGCATCAGCTTCTTCTGCCTCCTTAGCACTTCCACCCTGGCTGTGCCTTCTGATTTAACACCGGCTGTCTCTGTGCTGTTATCAACACACAGTATGGAGTCCTGGTGAGGCATTTCTGACAGTATGGAAGGAACTAGAATAAGGGTCCAGCATGTCGGATTCCAATGCCAGTTCTACTTTGTACAGTGTGGGATCTTCAGGAATTCTCTCTCCAACTGTGAGTCGAGTCCCCCATCTATAAAATGAGGATCACCCTCATTGCTTTCCTTTTCTATAGGTTGCTGTAAAAATAAACCACACAATGTGGGCATGGCCTTTCCTATTCCCTTGACTCTGGCTTTTTGTCCACCCACCGCATCTCCCTATGAATCCTTCATGTACAGATCACGGAGCTCCAGACCCTTCCCCAGGCCAGGTCTGTCCATGCATGATTTTCACTATGTACCTTCCCCCTTGTTTGGTAAGAATTCCTGAAGTTCATCTCCCTATGAAGATTTTTTTTCCATCCTGCTTTTCTTGCCTCTGTTAGGCTTTCTTTTCATTTCGTCCACCCTGCTTTCCATTTCCAGGAACTCTCTTTGTTAATTGCTTGCTTTCATAGCAGGCTCCTCCTGGTTGGCTCAAGCTTGTGAATGGTGATCTAGCAGATGTGGGAGAGTGGGAAGGAGGCCTTCCCCTCAGGGTTGCCTCCTTAAAAGCCTGTTTGCAAGACAGAGCAGATGAGACTAAGCTAAATGGAGGATTACAGGAACAGATCAGGAAGCTGTCCCTCCTTGGGCACAGGGTGGGGGCTTTGGAAATACCCAGGACAGAAGGTCCTGGCTGACTTGGTAGCCTGCCTGAACCAGGTAAAAGAGGGAGGTCTGCCTGTGCCCACAACTCTGTGCCCTGGCTTGCTGCCCAGAACTCCCAGGGCCGCCCACTGCTCCTGCATCTGCTCACAAGCCTGTGTGAGACATCTGTGTTTTGGGACCTGTACTTACCATAGGGAATTAGTTCCATGAGGCAGACAACTATGCAGGGTCCCTGATGCCCACTCACCACCCTTGGTGTTTGCAGCCATGGTCCAAAGTTACCTGTGCCTCTGCCTTGTCACCCAAGTTAGAAATCTGCCATGGCTAGTCTTCCCCTCAACCTTGACAGTAATATGCACTTACATAACCTTGCTAGTAAATTGCACAGTCAAGATCATAAGCCCAGCCAGTCTGGCTCCTGAGGCTGAGCTGTCATCCCCCGGGCCATATTTATTTAAGTGGGCAGAGTCCAGAGACAGTGGTGGAGCCAGCCACTCCATGCAAGAATGCTGGCTGGCTTTTGAAACTAAGTTCTTCCCCACCCACTCACTCCTTTCCACCCCCCCACCCCCCGCCCCTGCCCCTCCAAGGCTGGGCATCTTTCAGCATTCCGTCCAAGGGAGCCATCCCCTCACTTCTCCGGGATCTCTGCCTTCTCTTCTGACTCTAGTTCATATCCTTCCAAAGTAACTAATGGTTTCTTCGCCATCGATGCTGCTCATTTCTTTCTCTGGGGATGCTCTTGCCTTTTCATACATTGCCTTTGGCTCTTTCAGTAAGTGTTTGAGGCAAGAGAGAAATTGGACTGGCTGTTCTCCTAGCCTCATTCTGCATGTAACATCCTGTATAACTCAACACAAGTCACGGGGAGCGCCTTCTCCTCGCCCCAGAGATGGCTCCTGCAGTCTATCTGGAATGAATTCACCCACAGTGAGGCTGTGGTAAAAAGAAGCAGGAAAGGCTGGTATTTATTTTAAACTCTTTTCTAACTGCTTCTCCTGAATCAATACCCCACATCCCTGCTCAAGGTTCACCATTGCCAAATCTTTCTGTGTGCAATTTACAGATTAGTCTAGAGTCCTTGGGGGTTTTCTTTTTTGACTCATGGAGGACGAAACAGAAAAGCAATAAAATGAAAAAGGACAGCAGAAAATGAAGACTGACACTAATCTCTGGGTGCTAAGCAACTCACTTATCCTGCCTTCGTTTAATCAGGTGATAAGATTATAGAAAAAGACCTTTCTTCCATGAGAAGTATTTTGGGTAGGCAACTTCTTCCCGCACAGAGGGATAAACGGGATGCTTATGGAATAAAGGAACATTAAGTGATAGCCAATTAGCTCATGAACTAAAACTCACCACAGGAGCCCCATGTGCTTTACTAAACATTTTGTTTGATGCAGTGTTGGTGGTGACGGTATTGTTTATCAGAAACTGTGCTGTAGACGTGGCTAATCTGCCACTGAATATGGGAGCGATGCTGCCCATTAACCAGAGGCTGTTTCCCAGCGCCATTTACATGATTATTGTTGCTATTACTATCGTCAGAAATCTGGGAAAGGGGAATTCAGGAAAGAGAATGAAGACTTAGCAAAACTATACTCTTCTTCTTTCCCTTCAACTTTTAGAAGAACCCGAAGATGAATCTGTGGATTTTCACTCTCCCGAACTTCCCGTGACCTGTGGTGAAGCTAAAGGGATTTTATATAAGGAGAAATTGAAACAAGGTGGGTTTTCTTGATCTTCAGCTCTTTGAAACCCCTAGAACCACTAGAAGAGAGGAAAATACCCATGTGTTTAATTGTCCAGGAGATAAACCCTGCACACTAGGCTACAGAGAGAGAAGTACTTGTTCACAAGGAATTTTCACTTTGCCATGTTGTGGTGAACCTGGCCACCAGGCCACTCCACCCCCACATGGAAGTCATTAATGGACCCAATGGCACTACTTGCCACATGTAGATGTCACATAAAATGCAAATCATCTGCCACTCCTGCAGGGTTGAGGGCTTCCTTCCATCTACAAGAGGAGAAATCCAGACTCCCCTACTATTGCTCCCTCCGCACAGAGAGTCTTTCTGAATCCAGGCAGGTGGAACCCCCACAATTAGGGTTCGGAGGTTTAGGAGAATTCACAGGGCATGACATTGGATCCAGGAATGGGCCGTCTTTATCCTCCAGGATCCTCAGAGAAGTGCATTCAGAATGAAGAGGGGGTTTGGTTCACGCCAAAAGAATTTGAAATTGAAGGAAATCGGGCAACTTCGAAGAAATGGAAAAGGAGTGTGCATTGCAGAGGAAAGACCTTAGAAGAGCTGCTGAAGGTACTATGACAGGGGACAGATGGGTGATGAGTTTAATTCCCTGAAGGATGAGTGCAATTTCAATTACAGGAATGTGAAGAAATTCCCTTAGGATTGAGAAAGAGCTAAGTTTTTCATAGAAAAAAGTTATGAGTGATAAAGTTAGAAAGGTAGATTGGTGGTGACCATGGAGAACTTGAAATGTGAGCAAAGGGCTGTGAGGTCAGGAGAGACTTAAAGAAGCTCAACCTGGTTTATTGGGTGGGGTGAGTCAGGGGAAGCTAGACAGAGACACAGATCTGAGAGCGTCTCTGAGCCCTCCATCCAATAAAGACTTCCTCCAGACCCAGTTCATCTGGACCCCTGGGTGCCTTTCCAGACCATCCTGTCCATGGGCTGTCTCTCCTCTGTGCTTCCCTGCCTCACACTCCATCCTGTGAGCCACAAACAAAGCTACAAGTCCCTGTCTCTCCCAGACCCCAACACAACGCCTTGAAAAACACTCAAAAAACTATCACCGGGATGAAATCTTAAGGATTTGCCTACAGAAGAAGAAATGGAGAGGAGAAAGTGGGTGGGAAAGGAACTGGAAGGGAAGGACTAACGGGTCTTAGGTTTGAGTAGCAGGAAATAAAATGATTTTATCAAGTGAAGTTCAGAAGAAGAGATGATTGGAGGATGGAGCTAATGGTGTTTCTTTCAGACACCTTGGGTTTGAGATCAGGATGTTCAGGTACAAATATTCACTAGGATGTGGGAACTTCGATATGGACAAAAGAGCTTCCAGAATAACCTCATTCACTGACCTCTTCTCTCTTTCAGAAAGGATTTTTGCTCTGTCCTCCAAGAATAAGTGTCAAGAGAAAGGTAAATAGCAGGTGAATTTCTACCACATTTTCAGTCACCATGTTGCACACTGTCTGCATCCAAAGGCTCGCCTTCGAGTCCTCAAGTTCCCCAGCCCTGGGTCACTTTCAATTTTAGTCATTGCGGCTTCACAACAATGGCACTGACACACTGGTACACGTATGTACCGTCATTATTTTCATGATTTGGGATGGAGACACAAATAACTCTTTAAAATAAAGATTAGAACAAAAACTGACGACATGCATGTGTTTGAGAGAAAGAACTGAATATTTGGAGGACTACAAACCAGAGGTATCAGAAATAGTCTTCTAGTTTGAAAAGCAAATATGACACGGAGATAGATAAGAACAGTATGTGTAAGAGCAAGAAGATCATCCTTGATTGAACACAAGTATTCCTTGATTCAACTGCGCTCCTGATCAGTGGCATCAAAATGGAATACTGTTTGAACTGAGCTTTGTCTCTGCAGAGCATCCCTCCAGGTGGAAATGTCAGTCGTCCATTGTTTGCACCAGTTGCTCTTCCTCAGCCTTCTCAGCTTGCTTAAATGTGCCCTCAGGAGACAAATCTCAGTCAGGAACTTCCCGTTAGCTACAAACCTTCAGCAGAGGCAATGGAGCCTTTCCCATCTTGCCCTGGGGGCTGGCCTGACCCTTGGCTGGATGCATTCAAAGTTTAAAAGACAAGGGATCCTTTCAATGCTGTTTGGTTTTTTTTTTAATTTTTTTAAGTAGTTTATTGTCAAATTAGTTTCCATATAACACCCAGTGCTCTTCCCCACAAGTGTCCTCCTCCATCTCTACCACCTCTTTTCCCCGCTCCCCCTTCAACCCTCAGTTGTTTTCAGGATTCAATAGTCTCTCGAGTTTTGTGTCCCTCTCTCTCCCCAACTCTCTTTCCCTCTTCCCCTCCCCCTGGTCCTCCATTAGGTTTCTCCTGTTCTCCTGTTAGACCTATGAGTGCAAGCATATGGTATCTGTCCTTCTCCGCCTGACTTATTTCGCTTAGCATGACACCCTCGAGGTCCATCCACTTTCCTACAAATGGCCAGATTTCATTCTTTCTCATTGCCATGTAGTATTCCATTGTATATATATACCACATCTTCTTGATCAATGCTGTTTATTGTATAAAACATCTATTCCATGCTGATTTGCAATATCTTGATAGTACAGGGATGCTCCTTGTAATAGCCAAATATTAGGGAAGAATTAAAATGCCCATCAGTACTCCCAAATAAACTGATACATTACTGAATGGTATTTTTTTAAAAAATGCATGGGTATAGACTCCTTCAGTCAATGGAAAACCACCCAAGGATTCTGAAGTTAAGAAAGCTTCCAGAAGCTTAAACTAGTAGTAATATGTATGGAAGGAGCCCAATTTTGTTTGTGACTATGTAGATCTATGATTGAAAATATATCTGAGTGAATTGGTTATTTTGGGATGGGATTATAGGGGACATTTGCTCCCCATATTATGTGTTTATGTACAGGTAGAATTTTTATAATGACCATTCATTACTTTTGTAAACAGCCAAAAAAATAAAAAAGATATTTTTAATCCAGAGCTTTAATTAATGGCCCCAATATTCTAGTTCCTTCTAACTCGTGACGCCATGTGTCAGCACATTATAGTCAGAAGTACACTTAACCTAATTTTTCAGTCTCACCTATTAGAAGCCACATTGGGATAATGAGGTAAAGTTTAGTTCTGACTACAAGTGGGCTAATGCAGGCCCTTTCTCAGCAACGTTATCTAATACATCACTGTTGCTCGGCCCATACACCTGTTCTCTATTGGTGTCTATCTTTGTCCATGTGTACCATCAAGAGACCTGATACTGATACTCCAAACAGTTTTGTGGCTTCCCCATGGGAGGCTGCTTCCATGAACCAAGGCAAGATGAGCATGGGGCTCGTGAGAGCCTCCAACTCTAGAAGGGCCCAGTAGGCAGACAGCATTCTAATGGCATATGGTGGAAACTAAGAACAGCTATTTGCTTTATTTTGGACAGATTCTAGAGCCTTTGACTGAAGGGATTCTCATTCAAAGTGGGCCGATTTGCAAGTAAGCATAAATGGGCATAGGTAAACTCTAAATGAGGAACATGTTACCTTGAATCCAAAGGTCTAAAAGATGCTGGGCAATCGCTGCAGGTATTGAAAGGATCAGTACTTGTTTCTTGACAGTCAGGGATAGAACAAATGATCAAATGATTAAGTAATGCCTAGAAGTTTGCTGAGCGGATGGGGCCTTGTACTGTGTGTGCACAAGGGCCTCTCCTTTTCTGTGAGCTCCTTTGTGAATGAGTGTGTCAAGTGAGAAGGCTGTCATCAGGGTAGTGTCAGACTCGCGCTCCTGGGGAAAGTCGGGTGCAGTGAGGATCTTGGCCTGCGGAGGTTGTGCGCGCTGATGAAGCTGTTGAGGCACGGCAGGCAGTGAGGAGCATTGTATCCCTAGCGATGCAAGGCAGCTGGGATGCTGGTAAACTAGGCACAGAAGAGCACTTACTAGCCAAATATGGGACAGCAAAATACTGGCCAGGTGGATGGTGCCAGTCATTTCAATAATATTGTGTATAAGGAACTTAATGGGTGGAGCTCCTTGTGAGTAATTACATCCCACTAAATTTAAGCAAGCTACCCTCTATATTCGTAGGGGATTTACCAAAGAGAAAACAGAGGACAAACAGTTACACCTCACTTTAACCATCAAAATTGTTGCCCCATGGTCATTTTACCCACTGCCCTGAAATATCCTGGAGTGAGCGTGCACGCTCTTACCCAACGAATAATGAAGTAAAATTAAATTAAGCTTTTGATACTTAACAATCAGCCTTACAAAATGGAACCCACCGACTTTCCCCTGTTAAATAGTTAATGGAATCCAGTATAAATTTCAAGGATCAAAACTCATTATACAAGATCTGTTTCAACCAGGAGTGATTATTTCTACCATTTCACTATTTGACTGCCCAGTTTGGCCTGTTGTTGAACTTGGAAAGAATGAGCAGTACCTCACGATGGATGGCTGCAACCTCAGTGTCATGGCCCGGCAGACCCAATACAACTCAGAGTGTAAGCCAGGAAGCAGAGCCAGTTAGCAAACCAGAGCAAGAGAAGACAGACCCCCGGTCACAGGACGCCCTGCCTGTTGAGCGCCTGTCGTGTGGTTACCTGCAGGGAGGTAGGCTCAGCCCTCCACCAAAAACTGGGTTCAGATATCGAAACTGATGATGCAACACACGCACCTAGAGAGTATGAAATGATTTATTACTCACATACTGAGGCTTCCTGGGGAGGGGAGGGCAGGCTCCCAAGCCGGTCTGAAAATGGCCTGAGTGGCGAGAGGGAGTAACTCCAAGTGTTGTTATGGGTGTGGGCGGGGCCAAGAGGAGGATTCCCTGGCTGGGGCAGAGCTTGTCCGGTTTGAACTTCTCCCTGGGGCCAGGAGGGGGAGCCCATGGCTTCCTTATCGACTAACTGACTTGCCGAGAGGTGGTGAAAGGGGTCAGAGGAAGGGGCGGGACTTGAGGCTGTCAGCAGTGGAACAGAAAAGCCAGAGTCAGAAGGTGACCGTGCAGTTGTACGTCCTTTCTCTCATTCTCTGTCATATCATGCGTGTTGGAAACGATCCTGTTCCAGAGCCTAGAGAAGGGGGTGTTTTGGGCTGGTCACAGCCTATCAATAAGCAGTGTTGTGGTTAGTCTCGCCCTTGTGGTTCTTATGATCGCAAGATGCCCTCCAGCAATACCATCAGGAAACTGAAAAGAATTTTGTATTACTTTTTATTACTTATAGGATGTGGAAATTATAGAGCATACCTGGAGCCATAGTGAGGTGCAGAGACAGATGGAGAGAGAGAGAGATAGAAGGGGAGAGAGAGAGAGAGAGAATGAGCACAGGGGAGCATGGAGGTCTAGGGTTTTGCAGGCTCACTCTTTATTGCTGAATTTAAAACATAAGAGCTGGTGGGACGCCTGGGGGGCTCAGTTGGCTAAGCATCCAACTTAAGTTCGGGTCATGATCTCCCAGTCTATGGGTTCGAGCCCCGTGTTGGGCTCTGTGCTGTCAGCTCAGAACCTGGAGCCTGCTTCAGATTCTGCATCTCCTTCTCTCTCTGCCCCTCCTCCACTTGCACTCTGTCTCTGTCTCTCTCTCTCAAAAGTAAAATAATTTAAAAATGTTTTAAATAAAACATAAGAGCTGGAATTTAAATTGTGAGAAGAGAGGGAAAATGTGGCCCAGATGGTCAGTTCTTGAAATCAACCTAAGATCTCTAAAACAGAAGAGCCTCCGTGGGGATAGGTGGCCTGGCTCTTGGTCTGGTTGTGTGGTTTGCAATGGGTTTACTCCAGAATGAAGGAGAGAGCTGTCTTTGACGGGTGCTGAAACCATCCAGGCTTCCTTACCCCTGTATTACAAAAAAAAAGGAAAAAAGAAAAAAGCTGTCAGGGCTCACACCACAGAGGAGATGGGGCTCTGGATCCAATTGGGTCTCAACTGGGAGGAGGGGGTAGGTCTGGGCTGTGGGAAGCTGGTGTCAACACCCTGGGCCTGGGCAGGCCAGGTGTCCAGTCAGAGGGCAAGAATGGCCATGGAGTATCAACTCCAGGGACCAAGGAAGGCAGACTGGTGAGTTCAGGATGGGAAGGCCAGAAGCTTCACCTGAACTGCAGGGTTGGTGGGGAGCCCTTTTTATGGAGTCCTGGGCCTTTTGAACATATATGAATTTGCTTAGGGAACCTCCCCAATTAAGACAGAGATGAATTTCATTCCTAAAGCAAAGAGAATTTTTACTCCGGCTGAGTGGCCAGTTTTGAGAATGGACGAGACATTTCCGTCCCTCCTGACCTCACCCAGGTCCTTGTGCTTGTGTTGCAGACAGTTGAAGGTAGTGGCAGGATTTCTCTCCTTAGATGTAACTGATCCCCAGCCTCTCAATCCTCTGCTCCAACTCCTAATGATCTATTTCCCGCCTTTCCACCTCCCAGAGGCACAGACAGACAGGTGCCTCTTCCTGACTCCTACCGTCCCTTGTACATGAAGCCCCACTATCCATCCTGGGGTCAGGAGAACAGGGGCTCCTGCCTATAGATCTTTAGCCAGTAGTAAAGATCACTTGTAGGATTTCCTGGGTCACATTCTAAGGCCATGAGAAATACGGTGATTTCTGAGGTCCACAGAGCATCCCACTTACACAGCAGCCATCTGTCTTTGTGTTTCTGCCTGTCAGCCGTACCGTCAGGGACTGTGCTGGGTCTTCCCAACAAGCTCACCTGGGACTGGACACAGCAGGCGGGAAAGGCTCTGAACCCAGGCACGGGCAGCTCAAGCACCATTGACACATTTGCAGAAAACAAAAACCAAAAAAACAAAACATCTTGTCTTCCCGGGCTTGTAAAATGAAGAAGCTGCCTAGAGCTGCCTTTTCTCAAGTTTCATGTACTTACAAAGCGCCTGGGGGCCCGTTAGGAGAGATTTCACTCACCGCCTCCCAAGTAATGCTGGGGCCGCTGATCTGCAGGCCACACTCTGTGTGGAGAGGGCTTCTACGACCTTCCAGTCCCTTCCAGCTCTGACGACGTGTGGTTCAAGCAGCAACCTGAGGATTTTTTCTATATGCTTTCCTGTGCTCGGTGGGAAAGACCAGACTCGTGGTCCATCGGGGCTCCCCCAGAGCGCGTGGTCAGCTGGAAACATGCGCTCTGGAACATGCAAGGATGGCATGTTCCAAAGCCCCTTGGTGTTGGCGTGCAGCGGGTCTCATGATGCCAGCGCTGCTGCATTATCTCTGCTTCCAGGGGGGAAACTCCAAAGAATGTGAGGTGTGCTGTAGAGGGGGACCGCTGCTCTGCTGTGTCACTTGTCCAAGAGCCTTTCATGAGGACTGTCACATCCCGCCTGCAGAGGCTGAGAGGTTAGTGAGACCCAGCCCTGCCTCCTGCACACCCTCTCTGCCGGGCTCTGCCTCTGGTCGCTCATCTCCAGGCGGAAGAGCAGGATGCGGAAGCGTCGTGGCTCGGTCCTGACCCAGAGCAACTGGATGGGGCCGCAGCCTATTCTATCCGGTATCAGCGACGGCCTCTGTCTGGCTCTCTGAGTCTGCGACTCAGCCTCCTTGACTCCACATTGCCACTGCCCCTGGGAGGTGTCCTTTCCTGGTTTTGCCACCCCGACTCCTGACCCAAGGGGTTGAGGATGGGAAACTCCAGTTGTTTGTGATCTGCTATTATTCAGAAAGGCAGGAAACGTGGCCTGGTTTGTGCATTTTACCACGGGCTCAACAGGCTGATAGAGGCACCCGCCCCCAAGGGATGACGCCCAGTATTGATATTTGGGTGCGACAGGCAGGGCTCCCAGCAGCTCACATAGGAAAAGGAGGACCCACCACTGACCCTGACCTTACCCTCCACACACACAGCTCCCTGTTGCCACCCTCGAGGGGAGGAGGGCCATGGGCCCAAGCCCCACATGGGGGTCTGGAGACTCTGGGAGGGGTCCCCTTCATCTCCCAGCTCTGTCCATCGGCCATGTCTAAAAGGTGGACAATGGCAGCCATAGGGACAGCGGCTGTTTCCAAGGGCCCTGCCCTCACTCACTCTGCCTGATCTCCTAGGAGCCCGTGGAGTTGCACCTTCTGCAAGATGGAGTCTTCGGGAAGGCAGCAGTGTCATGGGAAACCCGAGGTCCTGGAGCGGCAGATGCAGCCCGAGGAGCAGTTGGTAAGCAGGGTACAAGTGTCAAGGCTTCTCCATACCCCCAACCGTGAGAAGTCCAACAGGTGGAGGGGGAAGGGACGGGCACCCAAGGGAGCCTTTGGCGTCTCTCTTCTGAGGATGGAGATTCGGTGCCTGAACACAGTTCAACACACCCCACGGCTCCTTGGCAAATATGGTTGGATACAAACATGTGGCTGCCCAGGCACAGGCCTGGCTTCCCTTTCTCTGAGCTGCATCTCACTTTAAAGGTCTCTTCACATTTTGCAGAAATGTGAGTTCCTCCTCTTGAAGGCCTACTGTCACCCACAAAGCTCCTTTTTTGCAGAAACCCCATATAATGTAAGTCATGTTTTTACGATTCTTGTCCTCCGGGCATCTCTCTTATGTAAAACTCATTCTGGAATTTTGGAGTGTGACTCCTGCAGGCACTGCTGTTTGCAGAGAGTGAGTTTGGTTGCAGACTCGAGTGGGACTCCCCGGGCCACGCTGCACCTGCCCTGTCCTGGCTCTGGGACACCGGGCAACTCGCTCCGCCCCCCATGTACCTCAATTTCATCTTCTCTTAGGTGGGAATGTCTTTCTTACAGACAGCACAGGGTTTAGAGCACCCTGTCAGGGGACTTCAAGTCTAGGTTCTACCATGAATCCTGGGTAGGTGGCTGAACTTCTCCGTCCCTTGGTTTTGTCTTTTGAAAATGGGGGTAATGGCAGCACCTTCATCACTGGGTTGTTGTAGGATCATGTGTTAATCTCGTGTCAGTGCTTAGAAGGGCGCCTGGCATAGACCTGGCAGATGCTAATATCACCATCACCCTGGAAATGAAGACTTCTGTTATATTTAAGTTGGATCCATTCCCATAATAATGGCTCTACTAATATCACCCCTTTGATGGCTTTGTCCCTAGATTTGCGATTATGGAGAGCCCTTTAAGGAAGCCATGTGGTTGGACCTGGTTAAGGAAAGGTTGACTGAGAAAGTGTATACGGTGACGTGGTTTGTTCGGGACATGCGCCTGATCTTTTACAACCATAAAATGTTTTACAAGGTAAGGGGCGTCTCCTGTGTCTTTTGCATGTCCTTTCAATTTTCCCTCATTTCCGGGACAGCAAGAGTTGTACCAGTCTTGTTCTGGAGAGAGGTCAAAAAAGAGTAGGATTACAGAAGAAAACAGCCTCTAAATTCCAGCGGTGGAGAGGATGTCCGGGAGAAGAGCAAGCAGGACAGGGAAGAACCCTTGTAAACAGCACCTGAAAAAAAAGCTCCACCTTCCATTCTAGGACAGATTGTCTCACTGAGGACAATCCATTTCATCCTGCCTCCTCGTTCAAATGGAGAGGAAACATAGTTACAGGTTACATGGTTCTCCATGCCTCAGAAACACCGAAATCAATGAATGAATTAAACTTGATGAAATAACTTAAACCCTCAGGATGCTCACACTTGGAGTGTTTTACTCCTAAACTTCCCAGTGGACCTGAACACCCAGACTCGCCTCAGATGGTGTTGACCTCATCGTTTGTTGGTAGGGAAACAACTAGTTGGCCATCGTGCAATCCAACACATTCTTAACTTTCCTTTGCTGAGTTTATCCTGAGTCATACCTACCACTTGTGCAGGTATTTCTTGGGAGGTTCCTAAGGAAGATTTCCATCTCCACCTAGCCTCCTACCCCTTCCTCCCATGGCACAAGTTGGCATGTCCCCCAACCACAAATTGTAAACTGGTGTCTGCATGTGGAACCGGAGGGAGACAGAGTCTACCGAGACTACAGAGCCCCTGTGTGCCTGGCCCAGTCTTAGCCTTGGAGAGCAGAAGGCTCATCTTTCCCTCCGAGAGTGGGCTGTCAAGAAATGCTCTATCTTTATCTATTTTACACCAAGCTCAGGCTTTGCTGTGATCAAAATCAGCTCGCCAGCCCTGACCATTTGTCAGTTCCAAGTTAGGAACAGGGCAGAGGCTCATCCATTTCAATATTATGGCAGCAGCGTCTTCCCCCAAAGCTACACACACACACACACACACACACACACACACACACACACACACACACACACTTGCCTGGCTGCTGGGGAAGCACAGCATTCAGGACAGGGAGGGCTGGGTTCCAAAAACTGTGAGTGATTTGATGGTCCTGATTCTCTGTCCTTAGACATGTGTTGGTTTGCTTTTTTTTTTGTCTTTCAGACTTCTGACTTGGGTCAGATAGGATTGGACTTGGAGGCAGAATTTGAAAAGGACCTCAAAGAGATGTTTAATTTTTGCAAAGCCAAAGAGAACAGCTTCCAGACTCTTTGATCCTGTTCTAGAAAGACTAAGGCACCCCAACTTCAGGATCCACATGATGCAACCTTGACCTTCCTTAGACAGCCCGTGAGTCTAGAATGTTATTGGCTGCCCTCTTGACTCAAAGCCAGAGCCTTGTACCATCATTAAACCTGCCCTTTCTTTCTGCACCTAAAAGTGTGTGTGTGTGTGTGTGTGTGTGTGTGTGTGTGTGTGTGTAAAATACACCTTTCATCCCCATCCAGGGCCTTCTCTTCTCCCACAGTATATATACTCATTTGCTCAGTTATAACTACAATAGCTTCAGAATTTCTGCCCTTACACCGCTATGAAAAAGAAACCAAGTTGAATTCTAAATTTGTGTGCAATTTATTTTTGTTTTTATATATGTATTTTATATACCATTGCAGAGAGTGTTTTTCAGAATTTTCGCTCCGGTACTTATGGTCCTCACCCTTCTGTGTCTTGTCATAATCGATGGAGGGCTATCCCAGCTGGGTACAATAATGCCTAACACCTTCATTCTTTTTATATGCTCTGGAATAGTTTATAGTGTTTTCAAAGAACCAGCTCATAAAATTATATATCCTACTGTTCTTTGGAGAAGTAATAGTGACCATGATCTCTGCTTTTCAATGGTCATTCAACTATTCAGGTATCCTCTTGCTTTTGAATCAGGTCCACTTTAATAGTTGTCCATGAAGTCATTCATCCATGTTTTTTGTAGTTAGCCTTATTTTTGCCATATCATTTTATTCCTTCTCTTCAGAATACTTTCCCATGATTTTCATCAGCATTTTCTTTGTTTTCACCTTCTATTCTGGGAGGCATTTGTAACCGTTTTTTACTTCTTTTATAGTTTATTGTCAAGTTGGTTTCCATATAACACCCAATGCTCATCTGAACAAGTGCCTCCTCCATGCCCATCACCTCCCTTCCCCTCTCCCCCACCACCATCAACCTTCAATTTGTTCTCAGTATTTAAGAGTCTCTTATGGTTTGCCTCCCTCCCTCTCCTTAACTATTTTTTCCCCTTCCTCTCCCCCATGGTCCTCTGTTAAGTCTCTCCTGTTTCACATATGAGTGGAAACATATGGTATCTGTCCATCAATGCCTGACTTATTTCACTGAGCATAACAGCCTTGAGTTCTATCCACGTTGCTACAAATGGCCAGATTTCATTCTTTTTCGTTTCCATGTAGTATTCCATTGCATAGATAAACCACATCTTCTTGATTCATTCATCAGTTGATGGACATTTAGGCTCTTTCCATGATTTGGCTATTGTTGACAGTGCTGCTATGAACATTGGGGTACATGTGCCCCTATGCATCAGCACTTCTGTATCCCTTGGGTAAATTCCTAGCAGTGCTACTGCTGGGTCTTAGGGGAGTTCTATTGTTAAAATTTTGAGGAACCTCCACACTGTTTTCCAGAGCAGCTGCACCAGTTTACATTCCCACCAACAGTATAGGAGGGTGCCCGTTTCTCCACATCCTCGCCAGCACCTGTAGTCTCTTGATTTGTTCATTTTAGCCACTCTGACCCACATGAGGCAGTATCTCAGCGTGGTTTTGATTTGTGCTTTCCTGATGATGAGTGACACTGAGCATTGTTTCTGTGTCTGTTGGTCATCTGGATGTCCTCTTTGGAAAAGTGTTTATTCATGTCTTCTGCCCATTTCTTCACCGGATTATTTGTTTTTTGGGTGTGGGGTTTGATGAGTTCCTTAAAGATTTTGGATATTAGTCCTTTGTCTGATATGTCATTTGCAACTGTCTTTTCCCATTCCATCGGCTCCCTATTAGTTTTTTGATTGTTTCCTTTGCTGTACAGAAACTTTTTATCTTGATGAAGTTCATTGTAACAGTTTTTAATTCCCCCCAATATTTACCTGCAAGTTTTGCAATTGTATTTGTAACTTATTTTTTAAATGTCAGAGCCAAGGGGTGGCTGGGTGGCTCAGTCAGTTGAGCATCTGACTCTTGATTTTTGCTCAGGTCATGGTCCCAGGGTCATGGGATCAAGCCCCATGTCGCACTCTGCTCACACTACAGGCCCTGCTTGGGATTCTCTTTCTCTCGGTCTTCCCCCCTACCCCCTTCAAAATAAATAACTAAACTTTAAAAAATAAAAAATAGGGGCACCTGGGTGGCTCATTTAGTTGCGCATCTGACTTCAGCTCAGGTTATAATCTCACAGTTTATGAGTTCAAGCCCTCCATTGGGCTCTGTGCTGACAGCTCAGAGCCTTGAGCCTGCTTCAGATTCTGTGTGTCCCTCTCTCTGCCCCTCCCCTGCTCCCTCCCTCTCTCTCTCTCTCTCTCTCTCTCTCTCTCTCTCTCTCTCTCTCTGTCATAAATAGATTTAAATAATAAAATAGCTTCTTGCCGCTTGCTGTGCCAGCCGTGTGCTCGCCTGCGCCCCCTCGTAACCATGCCTCACAAAATTGAAGAAATCAAGGACTTTCTGCTCACGGCCCGGTGAAAGGATGGCAAGTCCGTGAAGATCAAGAAGAATAAGGACAACGTGAAGTTCAAAGTCTGATGCAGCAGATACCTTTATACTTTGGTCATCACAGACCAGGAGAAGGCAGAGAAGCTGAAGCAGTCGCTGCCCCTAGGTTTGGCAGTAAAGGAGCTGAAATGAACTTGGCACACTAATTTAAACTATATTAAAGTTTTAAAAATTCGTTAAAAAATAAATAAAAATAAAAAATAAAATAATAAAATAATAAAATATCTTTAATGAGCCACATATTTAAGCCAAGGTGTTTGTCACCTTTTGTACCTCTCACGACCCTAATTCCAGTCCATTCACTGTTTTATAATTTAGCTATTTATGATCATTAGTAAATGTTTATTTTTACTCTGTATTATTTTAATTTTATTCAATTATACAAGTCATTATTTTGTTATTTTTACACTGCATAAATCATTTATGTCAAATATACACCAGAATTGAAAAGCAAAAGTTAAAAATGTGCGTAATATGATCACCCATGTTCATGAAAGCAATATTAATGGTGTGAATTAATGTTACTGGTCTTTTCTTGTCATAAATTCTCCTTGCTTCTTTTTTGGCTCCTTCTTCCCATCAGTGAAGTATACCTTTAAGTAATAGTAAAAGAAAGGGCACCTGGATAGCTCAGTAAGTTAAGTGTCTGACTTTAGCTCAGGTCATGATCTCATGGTTCATGACTTCGAGCCCTGCATCGGGCTCTGTGCTGACAGCTCAGAGCCCGGATCCTGCTTCGGATTCTGTGTCTCCCTCTCTCTGCCCCTCCCCCACTCACACTACATCTCTGTCTCTCTCTCAAAAATAAATTAATCTTAAAAAATTTTTTAAAGTAATTTTAAAAGAAGAGTGCCATGAGGGCATGTTTTCTAAATCTGCACAACTTTGAATGTCTCCTATTGTTTTCCTAAATTCACTCTTGGGCTACAATATGTATTTTATCTCAACTTGTCCCCTTCAAAATCGATTTAGACTTTGGTCCGCTGTGTCTGGGCATTTCATCCTACAATGGAGAAGCTTGCATTCAGCCAGAACTCTGTTTCTTTTTCAGTGTGTGGACACATATCAGGTTTCCCCTTTCTCTCTATAGATCTATATTTTTGACAGGATAGGATTCAATGTAATACTCTTATCATTGATCCTGCCTAGCACACTGAGCCCTTACAATATATATTCCTGGTTGGGGTTTTTTTTGTTGTTTTTTTTTTTTTTTTTTAGCAGCTGCAGTAAATCTTTCTGATCTTTTTGTTCTGGGCTCTCTTTCAAGAACATCTATTATCCATATGCTGGCTACCCATTCTCTGTGCTCCCTATTTATCATTTTTAAAAAAGAAAAAAAATAAATTCTGGGAAGCACTCCTCTTCTCGGGTCATTAGTCTAAGGCTTAAACATGCTAACTTAAAACCACTGCAAGTCTCTGGTCAATATTTTTGAACTAATGATTTTTTTGTCATTTGAATAAGGCTAATCTCTATTAACCAAGTAAATTTTTCCTACCACAATGCTCTTCTTCTCTCACGACAAAAATAAACAACTTTCTGCACCTACTAAGTTGTCCTCATCTGTGTGTTTTTTATTTGGTTCACTCTTACTTAGTGCCAATGGAGAAGCGTTATGGATGAAATTATGTCCTCTCACCAAATTCTTGTGTTGAAGCCCTAACCCCCAATGTGTCCTACTTGGGCACAGGGCCTAGAAGAGGGTGTTAACTGCTGCATGAGGTCACAAGATGAGGTCTGAATGAGATAGGATTCGTGTCCTTATAAAAAGAGGAAGAGACGTCAGAAGTCACGCTGCACACACAGAGGAAGGGCATGTGGGGAGGGAGTAGGAAGGAGGCCCCCCTCCAAGCCAGGAGCGAAATCCCACCAGAAGTGGAACCAGCCAGCACCTCCACGTGGGACCTCCAAACTCTAGGCCTGTGAAAAATAAATGGCTATTGTCCAAGCTGCCCAGCTTTGGGGCTGTGTTGTGGCAGGAGCGAGGGGTACCTTCGGAGCCCGCTGCCCTCCTCCACGAGGCTCTATGCAGGGAGTGTCCCAGACTAATAAACAGACAACACACAGAGATTCCCCGATGTTTCCATAGTAGCGTGAACTACAATATGGACTGACTTCACCTATGATCCGGGAAAGGGTAGAGGCAGTTTGAGCCCTGACTTAAGAAAAAAGTGAAATGAAATAGAATTCATTTTATTATGTGGGAAGAGGACAAACATGACCATAAAGACTGACACTCCTGATGCCAGGGAGGGAAGGGGCGGGGGGGGGGGGGGGGGGGGGGGGGGGGGGGGGGGGTCTTAGACATGGTCGTCCCTTCAGTACAGACTTCTCCTTCTAGCACATTCTCGGTGTATAATGACAAAAGAGCCCCCACACCCGTGTCTTACCAGAGGCCAGGATTGCTGTGTATTAAATGATCTCGCATCCAGGGATGCCTGTGTGGCTCAGGTGGTTGGGCTGAGCATCTGACTCTTGACTGTGGCTCAGGTCATGATCTTGCCATTGTGGGATCCAGCCCTGTGTTGGGCTCTGTGCCGACAGCATGGAGCTAGCTTGGGACTCTCTCTCCCTCCCTCCCTCCCTCCCTCCCTCTCTCTCTCTCTCTCTCTCTCTCTCTCTCTCTCTCTCTCTCTCTCTCCTATCATAGCTCCGGCTTACTCTATAACAGGAAAAAGAAACCCAACAACACTAAAAGAGTCATTTATTTCTTTCAATTGAAAATTTCAACCACTATCAGTATGGTTGCCATGACAACCAAGACCCCGTCTCTGGAACCATCTCTCCCTTTCGCTCCCTTTTGTTGCCATACTGCTCCCCTGGTTTTCACACTATTTCTGCCTAAAACCTCAGGGCTTGATTTATTCTGCTCCACTCAGCTGTCCCTCACCTTCTCCCCAGCGCCCTTCTCTTGAGTCCCCTCCCCCCACCCCCATCCCCCACCTCCCCCAGGCTCACTCTGTGTCAGCACCGATGTCCTAAGACAGAGTTAAAAACTTGGAAAGCCTGGCTGGCTCAGGTGGTGGAGCCTGCAACTCTGGATCTCGGGCTGGAAGCTCAAGCCGCATGTTGGAGGTACAGATTGCTTCAAAATAGAAGGCACCTGGGTGGCTCAATCAGCTAGGCTTCCGGCTCTTGGTTTCCGCTCAGGTCATTATCTCACTGTGTGTGTGAGTTTGAGCCCTGCATTGGTCTCTGTGCTGATAGCTCAGAGCCTGCTTGGGATTTTCTCTCTCTCTCTTTCTCTGTCCCTCCCTTGCTTGCTCTCCCTCTCTTTCAAAATAAATAAATAAATTTTTAAAAACTAAAAAAAAATAAAAACTAAAATCCTGAAACAAACAAAAACTCTTAATGAAACCAGCATGGGTGACACACTTGCACACAGGTCAGTTGCCTCCCCCCAGGGGCGCCTTCTAGCTCTGCCTCCAGGCTCTCTCTCCCTTCCTGGTCCAGCTCACCACTCCTCCCCTCTTCCCCTGGCCAGGGCTTGCTCAGAGCTTAGTTCAGCTTAGGACTGCCCCCGCCCAAGCTGTGACACTGGAGGTTATAAATGACTTTCAAATGCTTCCCCAAAGCTGACAAGGTAAAAGCTGCAAACATGAAGCAAAGAGAATCTTTCTATCAAGAGCGACTGGAGGAATTGTATCTAAGAATATGTTCCCCCCTCCAGCGGATACCAGAAATTCAACCTTGGAAAATGCATTCTTAGGACCTGGGAAGGCATGGTCTCCCGGTCAAGTACACCTGCTCTCGGGAGGGAGACTTCATGGGCCATCTGCATCCGGGCTGAGTACCTTTGTCAGATGCACTCCGAGCTCCAGCAGAACCCAGGCCCTGCAAGCAAGCTCACGGTGGCTGTGGACCTCTGCCTCCAGCCGACCTGGTCGGCCCTGCTGCGAGACTTGCCCTCTCTCCTTGCCTCCCCTGAGCGCTGAGGAGCCTGACAGCTTCTTCCCTCCTGAAGACACTTCCATGCCATCCCAGAGTTCCTCTCCTCCCGAAATGGGGTGTGTAGGCCACAGGATTCCAGGCTCTCCCTTCTGCCATCGGCCCTGGAGAAAAGAAAAACACAGACCCTATTCATTTTAACAGCTTCACTGTGTGAAGTGACCGTGAGATAATAAAATCCAAGAAGCCATGGTCTTACTCCCTCTTCCCCTGGTCTCAAGCGGGCCACTTGTGTAAGGACGCAGGTCTGAATTCAGCTTCTCAGAATCATTAGACAATAGAAGGGCACACCTTGCCCAAGGAAGGAGGGACCACCCTGGTAACACCCAATCAGGAAAGGCCAACTAACCCCTTTAACATTTCTTTTTTTTAATTTTTTTATTGCTTTTTATTTTATTTTTGAGAGACAGAGAGAGACAGCTGGAGCAGGGGAGGGTCAGAGAGAGAGGAAGACACAGAATCCGAAACAGGCTCCAGGCTCTGAGCTAGCTGTCAGCACAGAGCCCGACGTGGGGCTCGAACCCACAAACCCTGAGATCTGACCTGAGCCGAAGCCGGATGCTTTAACCGACTGAGCCACCCAGGCGCCCCACCCTTTAACATTTCTAAGGGCAGGCCTAGAGATGGAAGCTATAAGATAATCACCTATTGCCTGAGGCTAGCCACACCCTACGTGAGGGTCCTGGGCCCACTCTGTGATTGGTCAATACTCTAAATGTTGTGATTGGCTCCCACCAAAAGTATCAATGTATGGTCAAAGTTGCTGCCCGTATTGGTAGGTGGTAATGATTGGACCCCCGTACCTGTGTCACAATTTCCTGTAACTCCCCCTTGCCAAGCCCATAAAGGCCTTACCCCGCCTTTGTTCGGGGCTTTCCGCATGGATTCACTGTGTTGGTGAAGTCTCTGAGCCCGAGCTTATAAGCCCGTAATAATAAAGCTCTTTGCTTTAACATGCGTGACTCGGTCTCCCTGGCAGTCTCTGGTTTCGGGGGGGCAATATTGGAAACTTGGGTATAACACTTGCATCTCCCAAGCCATCTAAGAGGGAATTCCACTCAACGAAGACCCTCCCAGCATAGGATTCCTATGAGCAAGGTGCCCCTACGTGTGTCCCTTGGACGAGACCAGAGCTGAGATGCATTAGCACTGGGGACACCTTTGCCCCATGATCAGCCATTGGCATCTGACCAGAGAGAGCGTCAGGCCACTGGTTGGCACCTATGAATGCCAGCAAGCCTGAATTTCCCCAGGCAGAGGCCAGAGGGCAGATTTGGCCATTTCCATATCTGGACCATGCCCCCATTTAAATGCATAGTCAGTGCCTGGCAAACCATTTCAGTTTCCAGTTCCTCAGTCCTGGACCCTCTGGCCCTAGGTCTGAGCTCTTTGGAAAGTTCTGGCAGAGCTGATACAAAGAAGAGCATTTCCTATTGTCCCAGGACAGGCTCCAAACCCTGTTCGGAGAGTGGCAGGCATTCCGGACTTCAGCAGTGACTGAGGATTTCCTTACTGCAACAAAGGCGAGGTCTCTTCTGTTCTTTATCACAAGCCAAAAACCCCACAGCGAATGTAAGGTAACAGGGAGGTGAGCTGGAAGGGGCTGTGCAGGCCATTTCTCAGGCGCAGGCTGGGGTCTGGGGGACGGGGGCAGCATCATCTTCTGACCTGGATTCTGGAATCTCCCATTTGCAAGACAGAAAGGGTCCGTGGACCACCGCTTCAGGATCACCAGGAAGCCTGTTAAAATGCAGGTTCCGGGGCCCCTGGCCCTGGATAGGAGTCTCTAGGACTGATGCCCAGAAAGTGGCGTTTTTAACAAGCTTAACAAGTTTCAGAGGTGACCCTTTTTTGCCACAATGAAGTCTGACAGACATCCGTTGCCCTTTGATAAGGCTCCGCTTTCATCTTCTGACAAAATAACAAATCTAACCATTGCGGTGAAACCTGCAACTTAAGAGCCAGAGCTTCCCGGGCCCGCAGGGTGAGATAGGGCAGGTTTGTGCTTTGCTAGATTTCCTGGGCGGGTTAGCTTTCATGTTTTCTAGTTCATTTAAGTGTTTATTCAAGTAGACCAAGCTTCCAAAAAACAATAAGAAAAGAATGAAGCTATTTGCGGAAGGAAACACTAAACCCATAAGAGAAAGTAATGGGGCAGTTGGGGGAGGGGAGAGCTGGGAAGAAAAGCAGCAGAGTGGGTCCCCTGAGGTGGGGGGTGGGCGGAAGAAGAGAGGAAACACGGGATGTCACCACACAGCTGTCAACAGGACCACAGAGAGAGGGGCATGTGGAGACTATCTTTAAGATGCTTTGCAGCAGGTCAACCTTGAGAGACCAGAGACTACTATGTTTTTCTTTTTAATGTTTTATTTATTTTTGAGAGAGAGAGAGAGACAGCACGAGCAGGGGACAGAGAGAGAGAGAGAGAGACACAGATCCAAAGACAGGCTCCAGGCTCTGAGCTGTCAGCACAGAGCCCGACGCAGGGCTCAAACCCACAAACCGTGAGACCATGACCTGAGCCGAAGCCAGGCACAACCGACTGAGCCACCCAGGCACTCCGGAAACATCTACATTTGCTTTGAAGCTTTGCTTGGATGTTGTCCGGTAACGTATTTGAATGTGAAGTCACCCTGAGGTGACTGCAGGGACCCTGGTTGTGTGTGGGCTGTAGGCAGTTGTGAAGAACAAGGAATCCAGAATAGTGACAGATCTTGGGTTGAGAGGCTTCACTAAAATGGCTTCTGAGGAAGCAGGAAGTAAAGGCAGGAGGGGCCCAGATCTGAGGACCAGAGGCCCCAGGGAGGCACTGAAGCATCTTGAAAGAAGCACCAGTCACCCACCATCTAGGGTCCAGGGGAGGTGGGGGGAGGGGTGCCCCTAATCCCGCCACCCCCTTCCCTCTTAGTGATTCAACGGTCAATTTCCCACTGTCCAGGCTTTTCGGGGAGCACAGGCGGGTGACGAAGAAGGACTGCTATACTCAAGGCAGGAGGGCCAGAGAATACGTATGGGGGTCAAGGGAGTCTATCTAGGCTCTGGCTTCTGTCCGAAAATACCTAAAATTAAAACACAACACACCTTACACCAAAGGATTGCTTTCCTTCTGACACCTGCTCCCAATCCCCAGGGAAGAGTCATAGTCCTATTAAGCTGGCAGAGTCCGTCCACCTGATTTCTTCTATTTCTTTCACATGGGTACTTCATGGAAGTCATTTCTTGGGAACTACTAATCCTGAGTTGGGCTTTATGTCTGCTGAAAAAACACTTGCTCTCAACCCTGGGGTATAACACTTTTAGATCATGGAAGGTGCCCGGCCCCAATTTTCTTAAAAGGGAAGAAGTGTTATTTGATCCAACCACATATGCAAAGCACCTGGCACACAGTAGCCTCTCAATAAAGCTAAGTCATTGCCATTGCCTGAGGTAAGTGGGCGTTCTCTGCCCTTGCCCTGCGTTGTCCCAGGTCCCCCCTCACCACTCTGCCCATCGGTGGTCCACGGAGCTGAGGTTCCGTTGCTCTGCATGCTTCAGCCCAGACACAGCACAGATGACCAGCTTCTATCAGGCTGGCCAGAATCCACCCCCCGACTAAGGTCAGACGGGATCCCCAAAGAAACCAGTGACCCCAGCCCCAGCCCAGGAAGACTCTGCCTAAGAGGTAGACCTTGGGACAGAAGGAAGCTGTGAGAGAATTCCTGAGACCCGGCCACCTCTTGGTCTTCATTTTCCCTGAGGTAGTTTTCCTTTCAGGAACCCTTTTTTATTTTTTTTTAATGTTTTATTTATTTTTGATACAGAGAGACAGAGCATGAGAGGGGGAGGGGCAGAGAGAGAAGGAGACACAGAACTGGAAGTAGGCTCCAGGCTCTGAGCTAGCTATCTGCACAGAGCCTGATGCGGGGCTCGAACCCACAAACATGAGATCTGACCTGAGCCGAAGCCAGAGACTTAACCGACTGAGCCACCCAGGCGCCCCAGGAACCCTTTTTTAAAAGGCGGGGGAATGTTTTTCTCAAAGATATTCACAGCAAGGCACCATCCCTACTCACTTCCCCACTCCCTGGAGTGGAAATTCCTGATCTAGCCAAAGGTCCATCCCGGTGGCATTCCAGATGAGAGGCAGGAAGTCAGCAAACAGCCACAGCCCTCCAAAGAGCTGACCCAGGATTTGCTGGCTGGGTCGTTAGGTGGCATGAATGGACAGTGGGCTCATGACCTCACCTACACTGGAAAACCATCATTGCCCACATTTTGTGGTAGCTTCCTGGGTGTCCCCACATCCACCTCGCCAACCCCCATCCCAACCGCACCTCAACCCCGTACCAGACCTTATTCCCTGTACAGCTGCCCAGTTGTGCCAGTTCAAACCATCAGATCCTATTGATTCCACTCTCAGAATGAAAGCCCAGGGTCCAGCCTGGTGGGACCTTCTCAATTCCTCCCCCCTTTGCTTGGTCCTCTGCACCTCACTCACCCCCCTCACTGTTCCCGGGGCCCCAGGGGCTCCTGCTCAAAGCCTTTCCAGCAGCAGTTCCCTGTGCCTGGAAGTTTCCTGCCCCTAGAAGTGCCATGGTTCACTTTTCATACTTAAGTCTTTTCTCAAACCTCTGCTTCTTGGGAAAGTTTACCCTGATTTGCTCCTACCCCTGCAACCCTGCCCGTACCTGGCCCTCTCACTCCCTCCTAACCTGCTTCATTTGTTCCCCTGCTCTCAGGGAAATACCTGCCTTACCCTACTGAGCTGAAGGAAAAATTAGGGCTCTTTTTATGGCTTTCTTCAAGTTTAGAACTGTGGAGACCTGAGCCTGTAAGGACGCAGGTCTAAATTCGGCTTCTCAGAATCATTAGACAACAGAAGTGCACCTGTTGCCCAAGGAAGGCGGGACCACACTGGTAACACCCAATCAGGAAAGGCCAGCTAACACCTTTCACATTTCTAAGGGCGGGCCTAAAGATGGAGGCTATAAGATAATCACCTATTGCTTAAGACTAGTCATGCCCTCCGTGAGGGTCCTGGGCCCACTCTGATTGGTCAATACTCTAAATGTTGTGATTGGCTCCCCCTAAAAGTATCAATGAATGGTTAAACCTGCTGTCAATAATATCGTATAATAATGATTGGACCCCTGTACCTGTGTCACAATTTCCTGTAACTCCCCCTTCCCAAAACTCATAAAGGCCCTACCCCACCTTGTTTGGGGCTCTCTCCCCATAGATCCAGTGTGTTGGTGAAGTCTGTGAGCCCGAGGTTATAAGCCCATAATAATAAAGCCCTTTGCTTTTGCATGGGTGACTCGGTCTCCCTGGCGGTTTCTGGTTTTTGAGGACAATATTACAAATCTGGGCATAACAAGCCCCTGGTTTCCATGGCCGCCTATAACGCTGAGTGTGTTTAGAAGGTGAGAAGGGGAGTGGGCTCCATATGCCTCCACTCCTAAACATGCCCAGAGGAAAATATTTTTTGTAAATGCCAGAAATATGATTGGGCTGCTCATGAAATCAGCTGACATGAATCATGGTTCTGTTTGTTCTGAAACCATAAAAATCATAATTTTTCATCATGGTAGAAGTTTTAAAAAACCTAATGTGTTCAGCAAATAGTTCTAGAACAACTGGCTATTCATATGTAAAAAAAATTGAGAATAAAAAAAGAAAATCAACCTCATAATCTTATACCATGTACAAAACTTAAATGGATCATAGGGGCACCTGGATGACTCAGTAGGTTAAGCATCTGACTCTTTCTTGATCTCAGCTCATGATCTCACAGTTCATGAGATTGAGCCCTGCACTGGGCTCTGCCCTGATACTGTGGAGCCTGCTTAAGACTCTCTCTCTTTCCATCTCTCTCTGCCTTCCCTTGCTGATGTGCTCACTCTCTTTCGCAAAATAAATATATAAACTTAAAAAAAATGGATCATAGACTAAATTGTAACAGGTAACACAATAAAACTAGAAGAAATATGAGAGAATATTTGAGTCTGTGGTCAGCAGGATGACTTTCCAGAGATGTCCATTCCCTAATCGCCTGTGACCTATGAATATGTTGTTATACAGCATAGGGAACTTGCAGATGTAATTAAGGTTATACACTTTAAAGTATGGAGAGTATCCAAGTGAGCCTAATCTAACTACATGATCCCTTAAAACCAGAGAAGTTTCTCCAGCTGCAGCGGAGGGGTAAAAAACATGCTCTTACCAGCTCTGAGAGTTAGGCCCCTCTGTGCGAGCATCGGAGAGAAGCCTGTGGGAGCTAAGGGCAGCCCTGACTTGACACTAGCAAGAAAATGGGGATCCGAGTCGCATGACCTCAAGGAACTGGATTCTACCAACAACTTGAATGACTTAGGTTCTTCCAAGGAAAAGGATTCTTCTTGAGCCTCTCAGCAAGAGCTCAGCCAACCAACACCTTGATTTTGGTCTAACCCAGAGCAGAGAAACTAGCTAAGGAAACC
The DNA here is from genome assembly GCF_006229205.1 of Suricata suricatta. Taxonomy (NCBI): domain Eukaryota; kingdom Metazoa; phylum Chordata; class Mammalia; order Carnivora; family Herpestidae; genus Suricata; species Suricata suricatta. The sequence continues at coordinate 8,482,255 of NC_043702.1, forward strand.
ACACTTCTGACCTATAAAACTGTGCAATAACAAATTTGTGTTGTCTTATGGCACTCAATTTGTAGTGATTTGTTACAGCAGTAATAGAAAACTAATAGAGGTCTTGGGTTAGACAAAGATTTTAGATAGGACATAAAAAACATGAACTGAAATGAAGTGCCTGGCTCAGTTGGTTAAGCATCTGACTTTGGCTCAGATCATAATCTCAGTTCGTGGGTTTGAGCCCTGCATCAGGCTCTGTGCTGACAGCACAGAGCCTGGTGCCTACTTCAGATTCTGTATCTCCCTCTCTCTCTGCCTCTCCTCTGCTTGCACTCTGTCTCTCTCTTTTTCAAAAATAAATAAACATTAAAACATTTTTAAATGAAACATAAGAGAATTGAACTTGATCAAAATAAAAACCTTCTGTTCTTTGAAAGATACTTTAATTTTTTTTATTTTTTTTAACATTTATCCATTTTTGAGCAAGAGACAGACAGACACAGAGAGAGAGACAGAATACCAGTGGGGGAGAAACAGAAAGAGAGGGAGAAACAGAATCAGAAGCAGGCTCTAGGCTCTGAGCTGTCAACACAGAGTCAGACACTCACGAGTAGTGAGATCACGACCTGAGCTGAAGTCAGACACTTAACTAACTGAGTCACCCAGGTGCCCCAAAAGATACTTTTAGAAAAATAATAACAAACTACCAATCCAAGACCAAAAGAAAATTTTTGCAAAACACATATCTTATGAAGGACTTGAATCTAGAATATACAAAAAAATATTACAACTCAGTAATTAAAAAGACAAAACACCCAATATTTTTGGGGGGGAGGAGGGCAGAAGATTTGAACAGATGTTTTATCAAAGAAGAAACATAAGTGGCAAATTAGGTACACAAAAGGATGCTCAATATCACTGGCCATCAGGGAAATGCAAATCAAAGCCCCAATGAGATAGCATTACAAAGCTGCCCACATGGCTAAAATTAAAAGACTGACAATACCAAGAGTAGACAAAAATGCAGAACAACTAGGAATCACACCCATGGCTGTTGGGAATGCAAAATGGTACAGCCACGTTGGAAAACAGTCTGAGTAGTTTTTATAAAATTAAACATATGCTTATCATTTGATTCAGTAATTGCCGGAGTCCAGCTCCAGCAGGTCCACCCCTGAAGGATGGATGGTGTCAGCACGAATAAGATGGGAATCAGTGAAGGGGGAAGGGAATGAGAGAGCCAGGAGGTTCTTTCTGATCAGCAGGCAGGCATCTCTGCTCTCCAGTCAGGCATCTCTGCCCTGCTGGCCAGCATCTCTGCTCTCCAGTCAGGCATCTCTGCACTGACCCAAGAGTCAGCTTTATTTATTGAAAAAATGTATAGGGTACAAAACAGTGACAATTGCCTTAGACAGTAATTTCTGATGACAAATTCTTTGGTATGTAAAAATTTCCCAGAACATAGATTGGTAGAAGACTCATGCATAATCTTTATCAATAGAGATTGAAGTAGGTGAATAGATGTTTATCATGTGGGGAAGGAAGGGATCTTTAGCATTCAAATACAAGGCAAAAGTTTTTAGCATAGCAAAGGCAAAAGTTAGTTCTTTTGTGAGCAGGGGTCAACAGCCTGTTTTTTTGAGGGGAAGAAAAACAGGTTTTCTCAGGAAATGTAACATTTGCTCCTATAATCACAAAAGAAGAAACTCATAACAAGTTTTTTCACAAGGTCCAATTCACATATTTTTAGCATAAGAAGGCAAGTCACTTGATATCAGTCAGTCAGGCACCTTGGGGGTCAGTGCTCAAGCAGAAATTGAGTGGGGGTTGAGTGGGTGTAGATGCAGGTCGCCACCTGACCGTGGGAGGCCTTGCAAACCTGCCTTACTTCAGAGATGGCTCCCAGCAAGTAATCCCCCTTTAGGTACTGAAATGAAAACATAGGTCCACATAAAGATCTGTACATAGATGTTCGTAACAACTTTATTTGTAATGGCCCAAAACGAAATTGGGAAATAACCCAAATGTCCATCCACAGGTGAACTGGTAAACAAATTGTGGCACATTCATGCAATAAACATAAATACTGCAATAAACACTACTCAGCAATAAAGAATAACAAAGTATTCATGCAACAACATGGGCGAGCGCAAGAGCATTATACTAGCTGAAGAAAGCCTGACTCTGTTATGCCCAGATCTTAATATCGCCCCCAAAAACCAGAGATTACCTGGGAGACCAAGTCACACAAGCAAAAGCAAAGGGCTTTATTACGGGCTTAGGTTCACTAGGGCCTAAACTTAGGCTCACAGACTTTACCGGTGTGGTGGATCCATGCTGAGAGCGAGCGTGCCCTGAACATGGGGGGGCGGGGCTTTTATGAGTTTGGGAAGGGGGAGTTACAGGAAATGGTGACACAGGTACAGGGGTCCAATCATTATAGCATCACATCACTGACAGTAACTTTAACCAATTACAGAGTGGACCCAGGACCCTCATGTAGGGCGTGACTAGTCTTAACCTCCATCTTTAGGCCCGCCCCCAGAAATGTTAATGGTGTTAGCTGGCCTTCAGGGTCAGAGGGGAAACCTGAATCAGACCTGCATCCTTACAACTCAAAAGGCTAGTGCATTCATTAGCCTTCTAGAGTTGACATGATAAAATATCAGAGACTGGGTGGCAGAAACCACAAAAACTTATTTATGTTCTCACAGTTCTAGGAGCTGGAAGTCCAAAATCAAAGGGTGTCAGCAAAGTTGGTTTCTGGGGGGACCTCTCTTCCTGACTTGCTGACAGCTACCTCTGGCTGTGTCCCTACATGGCCCTTCCCTCTGTGTGTGGAGAGAGATTTCTATTGTTGCTTCTTATAAGCAGCAAACATTGGATTAGGGCCACTGATACAACCTCATTTAACCTTAATTATCGTGTTAGAGGCCCTATCTTTAAATATAGTAATATTCCAAGGTACTTGGGATTAGGATTTCAATATATGAATTTGGGGAAAAAAGGTAATTCAGTCCATAATAGCTGGTAATGGTATAATTTCATTTATATGATGCCAGTTGTATGACCTTTGAGAGAAAGGAAAAGGTGAGGAACAAAACACAAATTGGTAGTTGCTCTGGGCTGGGGGCCAGGGCCGGGGGAGGGAATTGACTCGCAGGACGCCGAAAGGAACTTCCTGTGGTGAAGAAACTGTTCTCTGTCTTTTTTTTTTTAAGTTTATTTATTTTGAGAGAGACAGAAAGCAAGGAGGAAAAGGCAGAGAGAGAGAGAGACAGGATCTGACATGGGCCCTGTGCTCACAGCAGAGAGCCTGACATGGGGCTCGAACTCAAACTGTGAAATCATGACCTGAGCCAACTGAGCTACCAGGAGCCCCAAGAAACTGTTCTCTGTCTTGAATGTATCCGTGTCATGTGACTCTACATGTGTCAAGACTCATCGGACCTACATCTAAAAGGGGTGAACTTTACCATATGCAAATTATGCCTCAATAAACCTGACTTTAAAAAAATCACACAATCAAGCAGTCTGGTCTCTTCCTCCACCCAAAGTCAGACCCTACACTTTGGTCCCTCTTGGTCCACAAGGTCCCCTAAATTTGATCATTCTTATTACTGCACTTTTGACAGTAACAAATGTTTCCTAGACTTTTTCTGCCGTGACCTCTGTAGTGGAAGACCCATCAAAAGCTGTAGTACCAGGAAGAAGGTCCTGTGTCTTTATGATCCCTACAACTCAGGATCAATGATTTAGAATTAATTGCCTTCTTCCCTTCCTCTCATCCAGACTATATTTCATTGCAAGAGTAGGTGAGGATTTAAAACAAAAAACAAACAAACAAACAAACAAAAAACATTGCCTGTTTCATCCTAGATCTTTAGTTTTCTTGTATTTTACCATAAAGCAGAAGTTGAATTCTCTAAAGTAGGGACACGGTGGCTGCCATTCTCAGAAGTGCTGACAACAGAGACCACAGAAAACAAATGAACACTCATTCCAGAGCTCTCTGGGAGCAGTTCCTAACCTTCCTGGTGTGGGGATGAGCGTTTCTCAGCAAGAATGGGAACAGCATCCGCCTAGGGCATTCCTGCTGCTTCTGTTCCAGGTCTCCCACACCGATGAGTGAAATTCAGGAAACGCCCTAGGATTGAAGACTCCTCAGTCCGGATGCTCTACCTAGATATCCAAGCAGCTGTAAGAAATCACTACCCACTTGACTATGTTTATCCAGCCAATTGCCAAGGGTGGAGTCAATGCAAGAAAGAGCTGCTGAGTCAGACTGATAATCATAGTTAGCCTTTCAGAGACTTTTCCAGAGAATTCTTTCACTTCTGGTCACTTATGCTATCATATTTTACTGAGTCTAGGACACCAGAGATTGTAAGGAGGGGGAAAATGCAAATTAAACTATGCCACAATGATTTTTTACTTAGGGATTGCATTGTGTACTTTGTCAAGAAGCTTTTAAACTGTAGACAGATTTTTTGTTAACCCGTATCACCTATGAGGCAATAAAAATATATATGCAAAGAAAATTTGTCAGTTAGGGTGTTTCTTTAACTTATTCAGTCCAATTTTCTTGAATCACATTTCAAATCAAAGTCGTCAAATTCCGTGTTTTGCCAGACTATTGTCTGCTAGGCCAGGGTTAACAAACTCTGCAAAAGGCCAGATGACAGCAAATCATTCGGGCTTTGGAGGCCATACACCAACTCAACACTGCTGTGATGCAGAAACAGCCATCGGTATACTGGTGAAGAGGCAAGGTGTGGTCCAAAAAGTCTTTATGGACACAGGAACCTGAATTTCAGATAATTTTCACATGTCATGAAATATTCCTCTTCTTTTGTTTTTTCAACTATTTAAAAATATAAAAACCATCTTTTTAAAAAATTTTTCAAAGGTTTTTATTTTTTTGAGGGGGAGAGACAGAGTGCAGACAGGGAAGGGGCAGAGAGAGAAGGAGACCCAGAATCTGAATCAGGCTTCAGGCTCTGTCTGAGCTGTCAGCACATGGTTTGAACCCATGACGTACGAGATCACAACCTGATCCAAAGTCAGACGTTCAATCGACTGATCCACCCAGGTGCCCCCAGTCTACCTTTTAAATCATACACTCTAATCTCCAGGATTGTCCTTGAACAATCTATTTTGCAAATTTGGATGCTGGGGAGGGAACTCTGGTCAGGATAGACTGGGTTATGATGCAGAAACTCCAAAATCTCACTGGTTCAAAATAACAAATGTTTATTACTCACTCATGCAAGGTCCTTCGAAATGTCAGGGCTACTTTCTAGGGCAGCTGTCCCCCATGTCATGACCCAGCTCTATTCCTCTATATGAGCACACGTCCCCTCGATGTTGGCAAGAGACAAGAATGTGGAAAATCACCCACCAACTCTTAAAGGTTTTCCTCCAAAAGTGATATGTTTCGCTTTTCATTGGCAAAACCAATCATGTGGCATGGTGGTTTTTAAATGCATCTACAAATGGACACTGCCACCTCCAAACGGTGGAGTCTAATTTCCCTTTTCTTGCAGGTGACTAGACAAGGCGCCTCGATGCTGACATGGGGAATGTTGTAGAGGCTGTGCTGTGTGACTTTCAAGGCTAGGTGTCTTAGTCCTTTTGGGCTTCTAGAACAAGATACCACAGGCTGGGTGGCTTCCAAACAACAGAAATTGGTGGCTCACAGATCTGGGGTCTGGTCGTCTGAGATGAAGGTGCCAGCGTGGTAGGGTGAGGGCCATCTTCCAGGTCACTGTCTTCTCACTGTGTCCTCCCATGGCAGAAGCAGGAAGGGAGCTCCCTGGGGTCTCTTTCATAAGGGCACAAATCCCATTCATGAGGGTTCCACCCTCATGTCCTAAGCACCTGCCAAGGTTCTACCTCCAAAGACTGCACATTCAGGGTTAGATGTCAATGTAGGATTTTAAGGATACATAAACATTCATTCTATAGCAAATGATTGAGCAATATTTCTGAACTTAAAAATGTTAATAAAACATAAACTATAGGTATAATGATATCACTGGGGTCAATCTGACTTTAAGTCATTGAAATATACCAGATTCAGCTGCCCAAGAATGGTCCTATCACTTTACATAGAAAGAAATATAAATTTCTCTATACACACACACACACACACACACACATACACACACACATACACACAGAGTCTTATGTAATGTTTATACCTATATATCATAGCTAAAAATGAAATTTCCTTTAAAATTTGCCTTTAACAAGACCTTAGTAATGAACACTGGCCTTGTTTATAGTTAACCGGTCACCATTATTTCACAATAGCAGGACATGATAGGATATGAGCAGGAAACAACCTGATTTTTCCCCAGGGCACATTCAAACCACATTTGTGGATTCAACCTCTGTCTCCCCATAAGTGAAAACTTGAGTGAGGTTTTGGATCCCATACTTCTCTTTCACTCTTTTTTTTTAATGTGTTTAAAAAACGCATATTAAATTTACCATCTGAACCACTTTTTTTTTATACTTTTTTTTAAGGTTTTTATTTATTTTTGAGAGTCAGAGACAGTGAAGGTAGGGGAGGGTCAGAGAAAGAGGGAGACACAGAATCTGAAACAGGCTCCAGGCTCTGAGCTAGCTGTCAGCACAGAGCCTGACGCGGGGCTCAAAGACCATGACCTGAGCCGAAGCCGGACGCTTAACTGACTGAGTCACCCAGGCGCCCACTTTTAAGTGTAGTTTGGTAATGTCAAGTATAGTCACATGTTGTGAAACAAATCTCCAGATTTTTTCATCTGAAAAAAAAAAAAAGGTCATTTCAAACTCTTTACCCATTAAACAAAAACTCCCATTTTCTTCCTTTTCCCAGCCCCAGTTCCCCACCACAAACCACCACTTTACTCTCTGCTTCTATGAATTTGACTACTGTAGATACTTCCTATAAGTAGAATCAAACAGTATTTGTCTTTTTGTGATTGGTTTATTTCACTTAGCACAATGTCCTCAAGGTTCATTCATGTTGTAGCACGTGACAGGATTCCCTTTGTTTTAAAGGCTGAATGCTATTCCAGTGTATGGATAGACAACATTTTGTCTATTCGTTCATCAAGGAACCTTTGGATAGCCTATGAACATGGCTATTCAAATATCTCTTCTAGACTCGGCTTTCAAAAGTATGGGATCCGGTGGAATTACTAGATCATATGGTGGTTCCATTTTTAATTTTTTGAGGAAACTTCAAACTGTTCTCTGTTGTGGTTGCACCATTTAGCAATCTCACCAACAGTGCCCAAGGGTTCTGGGGTCTCTTTACTCTTGAAATAACTTGTTATTTTCTGTGTTTTCAATAGTAGCCATCCCAATGGGTGGGATGCGTTTTTTCATTGTGGTTTGGATTTACATTTTGTTTAGTCACTCTTAAACAATAAAGTCCCTTGGTCTATTTCAACTCCAAAGGACAATTTCATTTTAACAATTATGGTAGGCAGAATAACACCCCTAACACAAAAGATGCCCTAATCCTTGGAACCTATGGGTGTGTTTTGCTACAACGGAGAATTAAAGTTTCTGGTCGGCTTTCCTGACACCCTCACGTGGAGGCTTGGAGGACATAGAAGGGGCAGGAGAGACCATCCTTACCAAAGGCAGATATAAGATGATGTTTGCATCTTCTGGGTGGGACAGTTTCCCAGAGATGATTTGTTTTTTCAATAGCATTTGGTGGAATCCTCAACCAAGTTACTTCTTCAGGGCTCTGGGGCAATTCTTGTCTCTGGCCAAGTTCTCTTCATCCAATCTTCATCCTCTGTAGCCAGTGATACCTTCCAGCTGGAAGGCTTTTGTCCTTTGGCAAGAAGCCTTCAAAGATAGATAGGTCTCTTCCAACAACCCCAAGGCCAGATCCTTCTACAAGTCCTTTTGGCTCATAAGAATACTGTGGCATCCTACAGGGGCACCTGGGTGGCTTAACTGGTTAAGCGTCCAATTCCTGGTTTTCACTCAGGTCATGGTCTCACGGTTTCTGGGTTCAAGCCCCACATTGGGCTCTGCTTGATTGGTGAGGAGCCTGCTTTGGCTTCTCACTCACTCCCTCTCTCTCTTCCCCTCCTCCACTTGCTCTATCTGTCAAAAAAAAAAAAAAAGCCACTGGTATTGTTTTCCCTCCCCCATCAGGAGTAAATGTGCAGTTTTCTCTCCATTGCATATGTATCTTTGCTTGGCCATCAAGAGGGAAGTTCTAGCCATAACCCTTGACCTTCTCAGGGGAAAAAATGCTTAAAAACCCATTAATATAGCTGCTTATATAGTCTTGAGCTTCTTCTAAACAATGACCTGGATTCATTCAATATTATTCTTATGATGAATATTATGAGCCACTTTTCTGTCCTCACTTTTAGAGACTTTGCCCAAGTTCATTCTTAGTTAGTCAATATATGTTTACATAGCATATCTATGTATAAGCTAGCAATAGTTTTAGGAAGTAATAATATGCTTGCAGTTATGGTAAATACACCATTCATAAGAACTTAGGAATCATGAGATAATTTGGATTTTATCCTTAAGTAATTTATTTTCATAGAGCTATTTGCAAAGAATGTGTTTCTCTGAAACTTTCCCCCAAACAGGTACCCTTTCTGACTTTAAATTCAATATCATTGCACCATCTCCATAGAGGAAAGGGACACATTAAGAACTCCCCATAATTACAAGTGACTTTAGGTACTACTTCCTCTCTCCCCTTCCTTTCCTTACACATCTTACCCAAGTTTAAGGTTCTCTAACGGGGGCAAAGTATTTTCACATCATGAAAAACATTATTTCTGATGTTATTTGACATCAACTATCATTCTAAAAACCAATTTAAACAACTTTCCAATCCAAGAGCAGGATAGCAAGACTAAAATGACCTTACAAATTCTTAGTAATTAGCTCTTTGCAGATCATCTCTTAAGGAAAGCACAAAAAGCGAATAACAGTTGTTGACTCTTAGAAGAGAACTGGGGACCTAGGAAGAAAAGGGGAGGAGAAGAACTTACTTTTCACTAAGTTCCACTTTTAACCTTTTGAATTTTGTACTGTATATTCAGTTCAAAAATTTTTTTAATTTTGAAAATGGTAATTTTTATTTGAAAGTACAAAACTACTATTCTAACAATGTTGTAATTAAAAGTCACCTTTTTACATAAGAAAATTGTTTTAGGAGTTTTAAGATTAATATGACTTCATTTATATTAAGATTAATAGATTTCCATAAGAGTAATCGATTTCATCATGTGGAATCTAAAAAACAAAACTGGGGCACGTGGGTGGCTCAGTCGGTTAAGCGTCCAGCTTCCACTCAGGTCATGGTCTCGCAGTTCGTGGGCTTGAGCCCCGCGTTGGGCTCTGTGCTGACAGCTAGCTCAGGGCCTGAAGACTGTTTTCAGATTCTACGTCTCCCTCTCTCTCTGACCCTCCCCTGATTGTGCTGTCTCTCTCTGTCTCTCAAAAATAAATAAAAAAAAAACATAAAAAAATAAAAATAAAAAACAAAACAAATAAACAAAAAAACACACAAACAAAACAGACTCTTAAATACAGAGAACAAACTGGTGGTTGCCAGAGGGAGGTGGGTCAGGGAATGGGTGAAATAGGTGAAGGGGAATTAAAAGGTACAAACTTCCAGTTTTAAAATAAGTAAGACACAGAGATGAAAAGGACAGCATAGGGAATATAGTCAGTAATATTGTAATATTGTTTTATGGGGACAGATGGTAACAACACTTATCATGGTGAGTGCTGAGTAATGCATAGAATTGCCAAATGTATATATTGTACACCTAAAAACAATGCCACATTGTATGTTAATTATACTTCAATAAAAAAAAATACCCACCCCAAAAGAGGGGAAAAAAGAAAAGTTTTAAGGATCAATTGAATTATATATATTAGAATTAGGATTTATAATTGAGTTAACTTTCGTAACTTTTTTGAGTTTTTATTCCACTCTCAGCTCTCAAATTGTTTAATATTTCAACAAAAACAAAGAGATAGCTTGGGTTTCCTGGGGAGAGAGTTTGTTAAAAAAAAAAGGGGGGGGGCATGTTTTACCTACCAAATGAGTCCATTACATCATTTGTGAAGTGACTGCCATCTACCAGGCACTGTGTCAGATGCCAGGACACAAAGGTACTCAGCTATGGCAGTCTCTCCTGCCCTGAAGAGAGACTTGCACATTGCAGAAGAGAAGCTCATGCTTTGAAATCTCAGAGTTGAGGATGGAAGAAGAAAGAAGGCAGACTGAACACCCAGAGAAGAGCAAGAAGGAATGGGAGACAAAAAGGAGTTTAGGCATGATACAGAAGCCACTAGAATATGAAAACAAGGTGGGGGAGGGGGTCTAAGGATGGGAGAGTGTCGTCAAAGCAATGGATGAAAAAGACCCTCTTTTCCATCAGGCAGGTGTCCACACCCAAAGCAAAGTGGAGAACTGAGACCCAAATTTCCCACGCAGTTGGTCCACCTCTCAACAGTGATAAAATGATCACTTTTGGCCAAGCCAAGTAAATGGCAAATCTAAAAGGGAAGATTCTGATCTAAGCCCCTGCAAGGCCTTCCTAAGCCTCAGATTTTCCCACTGGTAAATTAGGAATAATAATACCTACATTATATACCTGCTATGAGAATTTGACACAGTGTATATAAAATGGCTTGCATTGTGTCAGGAACATAATAGTTGCCCAAGAGTGAGCAACTATTTTGCTTTTGTTGTTGTTATCACCTGTAAATAAAACTAAATGTCATAATGGTGGGTCCTGTGGTTGGACTCTTCTAATTCTCATTTCACCCCCATTGTGGAATAACTTCCCGTGCTAGAACTTCCTGTTCCTGTGAAACTAGGAACTACATTTCCCAGACTCCTTTATTCTTAGGGTCTAGATGCTAGACAGGTTCCACCAGTTAGAGGCAATCACTTGAGATTTGGACGGTGGAAGGAGGTGGAGGCCAGTTGCTCTTTCTTTTGGAAATTCCTTATACTAAGAAGGGCTGAGGCAGGGGGGCAGTGGTGGAAGCAGCTGCTTGGCCACCAGATCCCAGCTGCAGTGGTTTGCTACTGACACCAACAAGTGGTGTCCCTAATTTCCCCTCCTCTAGCCCTGCCAGAGACTTTGTAAGGATCTAATCCCTGTATTAAATCCCATCTGTTTAAAATACCTATAGTGATGATTCCTATTTCCACAGCTGAATGCTGACTTCCTCAGAAGTGGATGTTTCATCGAAAGAAGTCTCATATGTACACTCCCTGTAAAAGACTTTATTTTGTGCTGCTGTCTCAAAATGGCTTAGACTGCAATCATGAGTTAATTCCTGTGTTTCAACCAGCTCAATGTTCTTCTCAATGCTATTCTCTTTGAGAACTGTTGACATTACATAATTAAAATGTTCTGGGATCTTGAAAGGTTAACTCCAAGTATCACATTGAAAGAGTATATTTTTGTGACGATTATAACCCATTATCTTTCTTTATACTTTATTTGGTTGAGAGGAAAATGGCCCCTGTAATAATTTTGCTTCCTAATATCCATTCGTTCTTCCTGTTGTAGTGTCAAGGCCCCCAATTTTTAGCCGAGGACACTACTACCCAGCTAAAATTTATTCCCACTCTCCCTTAAAGCCAGGCATAGGTATATGACTAAATTTTGGCCAATTATATATAAGAAAAAGTATTTTGCATAACTTCTAAAAAGTGTCTTTAAAACAAGGTTATAAGGGGTGCCTGGGCAGCTCAGTCGGTTGAACATCCAATTTTGACTCAGGTCATGATCTCACAGTTTGTGGGTTTGAGCCACAGCTCAGAGCCTGGAGCCTGCTTCAGATTCTCTGTTTTCATCTCTCTCTGCTCCTCCCCTGCTCACAGTCTGTCTCTCTGTCTCAAAAATAAACATTAAACAAAAATTTTTTTTAAAAAAGAAGGAAGGTATAGACCTTCCTTTGCCCCTTACCCCTTCCTGTTGGCTGGAGTAGGAATGTGATGACAGGATCACTAACAGCCATTTTGGGGCATGAGGTAGTATGATAACCATGTCAGAGTAGAAGAGAATGAACCTGTTGCCTGCAGAGCTGCAATATGAGACTGGATTGTTTACCCCCAGATTTCTTTTACATCAGGAAAAAAAAAAAACATCTTAAACTTAAAAAATCACTGCTTTTTTTTTCCTGCTTTGTTACTACATATAGCCAAGCCTATCCCTAATTAATATAAGAGGAACAACCAAACTTCTCTTCATATCAACTATGGACTACTTCTCAGTTTTTAAAAACAAGTGCATTCTCAAAAGCTGCCTAACTACTGAAATACAGTAGGGCGTGCCTGCCAAATACATTGGTCTGGATTTAGAATTAAAGGTATGCAATGATTTCAGTGAGGCCAGTTCAGTGTACACAGCAACAAAGCTTCAAGCCAGATGAATAACTCTGACTTACGCATGTAGTTTTTAGAATCAAACCAATGCACCAATTTTAGGTTGAGGAAAGGGCAAATCCCCAAGCCTAGCCGATGGTCCACTAGGGCTAGAGTTACTGATTCAAAATGGCTGCGTTTCAGGTTAAACTGGCTCTCTGTTGCTCGTCGCGTGACCGCACCACAGCTGACAGCCCATCCAGGGGTATAATCTGCTTTGCAGCTCTCTATTCCAGAGCCCAAAGATCAGAGGGTTAAGACACTGCGCAAGTGCGAAGACTCCAAAAAGTACCAGATTTAAAGCAAAGAAAAACACCCCACACTTCTTTCCCAAGCCTATGAATATCAGGGTTGGTATTACATGTAAACTCATCTGCACTAAATGAATAAGAACTGTTTGCTTTGCTTTGATATTTGATCTATTAAAATGGCCAGCCCGTTTCCCTTCTCGGTAGATCAGAGAGTAACTTATAAGAATGATGGACAGAAGAGAGAAAAGGAAAACCATGCCAACGACTCTGGCAAGAGGGTCATTCAAGATGACAGGGCAAAGGGGTTCAGATTTTAAAACAGCAACTCGAGTGGGTTTAGTGCCTTCTATGAGGAATAAGCAAACATTCTTGAATATAATGATTACCCAGGACCCAGCCAGGATCCTGTACTTAACTGAGTTTACGAAGGACAGAGATTTCAGAGGCCAGCAAACAGCCAGGTAAGCGTTAGCTGCCATCAAGGCCAGCGTGAAGAGGATCCCTTCCCCAACACTTAGTTGGACCCCAAATACCACCCAGCACACCAGCACGGGGCTGTTGGTCAGCAGAGCCCGCATCCCTTGGAAAACCACCCCGAGGCCGCAGTAGGAGGACACGCAGAGCAGATGGTGGCACAGGAGGACGTATCGGATCTCTTTCCTCAGCTTCAAATTCTGTAACACTATAGTGATGATGACGACGGTGACAAATGTGGCAAAGAAGAAGGCCACCACATACACAGAGGCCTTCACTGTGGCTTCCAGCCTCAGCCAATCCGATATGTTGCAGTGTTCAGAAGACAAGTTCATGATCTTCAGGGCAACTTGGCTCCTGAGGGATTAAAGAACCAGAAAGAGGGAATCATAAAGCTTCTTGTGTGGTTTTCCAGCACCGTGATCTTGTAAATCTCAAGGAACACATTGCACGTTTCTTGGTATAGAGGATGACAATTTTAGATGCATGGACACAGACCAAAGGAACTGGAGAAATCATTTAGGGTCTTCTCTTTATTTCAGGAGAGGGGCACATACTGAAACCATCCAAAAGGAAGGTTTGAAAAGTATCCTCTCAGTACTCAGCAAATCGCTCAAAATCAGGTCAAGGTTCTACTCCTTGTGCACCCTTTTTCATCTCTGATTGTGAGAACTTTTTCAACTTGGAGCCACAAAGCACAACAGTGTAAAATTCAGTTGATTAACCATGAAGCACTTGTTAACACTTAGAGCATGCAAAGGTCTGGGGGATGCATTAGGGCAAGAACTGTAAAGGATGTGGGGAAGCCAGTGATGCAGAGGGCTGAATTCATTTGGGTCCATAAGACATGACAAAGATATTAACAAAAATGGTGCCGATCATCAGTAACATTTACCCAGTACTTTCTAGGGATCAAAACTGTTTTTAGAGCAGATTCCTCTAACCCTGGGGTATGTTTTATTTTTCACTGAGTGGTTTTATTATGCACTTTTTGCAAATGGGGAAACAGATTTAAGGAGGCTGAGTAACCTACTCAGGGTCATATAGTCACTGGGTAGAGGGGCCAGGATTAGAATTTCAGAGTACAACTCCAGAACCCACTCTCTCCACCACTACAAGGAAGTTCATGTCAAATGCAAGGTCCCTTTAAAAAAGGGGGTGGGAGGAGAAGGGCACCTGGGTGGCTTAGTTGGTTAAGCATCTGACTCTTGATTTCAGCTCAGGTCCTGATCTCTCAGTGAGATTGAGCCCTGCATCAGGCTCTGCACTGACAGCATGGAGCCTGCTTTGGCTCCCTCTCTCTCCCTCTCTCTCTGCCCCTCCCCTGGTCACCTGTTTTCTCTCTCTCTCTCTCTCTCTCTCTCTCTCTCTCTCTCTCTCTCTCTCTCTCTTTCATTTTCTCAAAATAAATAAATAAACTTTTTTAAAAAATCCAAAGTCGAATACATGTTCTGAGTTCTTCTTTGGCCAATGCCATTTGACCAACCCATCAGGACCCCATTTGTAGAAATAATGTTTCTACTGTCAAGCTGGAAGACTGTCCATCCAGGAAGGTGCTGGGATCTTAGGATTCATGAGGAAATGTGGCCACTGAAGATAAGATGTGTGTAATAGCATTGTAGAATCTTCTCAGTCCTGCACAGCAATGAACTGCACTGCTCTGCAGCCTAGGAACCCCTCAAATTTCAGGATCACTGTCTCTGAAAGTCTCCTGCAGAGATGCCAACTGTTGCCTCCCACTATTAGCTTTCCTCACTTCCCCACCACCTCAAAGTTGATTGGAACTAGGGATAGATGTCTGACTCATGGAGAATTATTCCGTAGATGGTGCTGAATCTTCCAGTGTCTGCCTCTTAAAAATCCAGCTGAAGAGTTCTCACAGAGAATGTGGCCCAAGGGTGATGTCATGTCATTGGCCCACCAGTAATGGTGGAGTGTGGGTGAGCGGAAAAAAGTGAAAGAGAGAGGCAAGAGAAAAGTAGCGGGAACCACACGGTCCCTGAGAGTCTACAAAAGCCCTTGCAAGACAAAGAAAACAGCATGGGCTCCTGAATTTCTTTATTGTTTCAATGTTTATTTTTGAGAGAGAGAGGGAGTTGGGGAGAGGCAGAGAGAGGGGGAGACAGAGGATCCAAAGCAGGCTCCAGGCTCTGAGCTGACAGCAGAGAGCCTAATGTGGGGCCTGAACTCCAAGCAATGAGATCATGACCTGAGCCAAAGTTGAACATTTAACCGACTGAGCCACCCAGGTACCCCTAGGCTCCTGAATTTCTGATTCCACTGAAGTTGCTCCACATTATGTGTCTTTGGGTCCTAAACATATAACACACGGCTCTCTTATTTGAGCTAGCTTAAATAGGTTTTCATTCCCTTATATAAGCCCCTAGCATTGTAAATATATAAAGTGGAATCTAAAGAAGCACAGTATATTAAATTGATTTCCTAAAGGGCAGTCACGATGGAGCCAGCTACTGCAAGCTGCTGAGACTAAGATGTCACGGCTCCCTATGCAATCCTTGCCAAAGGCACCCGCTTTCCCTTTCATATTGCGTTGTCACCCTTTGTGGAGAATTTTGCCTGTTGGGATGGATTTTTGTGCCATTGTCATGCGATCAAACTCCAGGCATTTATTTCTCTACTCCCGAGTTCTCCAGAGAGTAATAGAAATTGTAATGTTCCAGGGCACCTGGGTGGCTCAGTCGGTTGAGTGTCTGACTTCGGCTCAGGTCATGATCTGCCAGTTTGTGGAGAGCCTGAAGAGCCTGAAGCCTGCTTCAGATTCATTCTCTCTCTCTCTCTCTCTCTCTCTCTCTCTCTCTCTCTCTCTCTCCCTCAAAAATAAGTAAACATTAAATTTTTTTTAAATGGAAAGAAATTGTAGTGGTCATTGTCATTGTCAAACTCACCATCAAGCTTTCTTTTAGCTGCAGATTTTTCCATCAAAATCTTATGCCAGAACCCTTCAACCATCAACAGAAAAATGCATATTTTCATGCATTAAATGCTTCCTGGTCACTCACTCCCAGAGCACATTCCTGTAACTGCCGGAGTCCAGCTCCAGCAGGTCCAGGGCTCCCTGAAGGATGGATGGTGTTGGTGAAAGGAAGTGAGAAGGCCCCGGCTTCTTTCTGCTCACCAGGCAGGCATCTCTGCACTGACCCAAGAGTCAGCTTTATTTATTTGAAAAAAAATGTATGGGGTACAAAACAGAAGTGGCAATTGCCTTAGACAATGATTTCTGATGACAAATTCTTGGTATGTAAAAATTTCCCAGAACATAGATTGGTAGAAGACTCAAGCATAACCTTTATCAATAGTGATTGAAGCAGGTGACTAGATGTTTATCACATGGGGAAGGAAGGGATCTTCAACATTCAAACACAAGGTGATGTTTTTAGCATAGCAAAGGCAAGAGTTAGTTCTCTGTGAGCAAAGGTCAATAGACTGTTTTCTTGAAGGGAAGAAAAACAGGTTTCTCAGGAAATGTAATATTTGCTCACATAAACACATAAAAAAAGATTCTTATAAGTTCCTTCTTTTTTTTTCTTTTTTTTCTTTTTTTTTCTTTTTTTTTTATAAGTTCCTTCTTAAGGTGCAATCAGCATTTCAGGGCCAGAATAAGGAGACAAGTCACTCCTGATACCAGTCAGCAAGGTGCCTTGGGGGTCGGCACTCAAGCAAAAATAATTGAGTGGAGGGTAGACATCGGTCACCATCTGACAACAGGAGGCCTTGCAAACCTGCATTACCTCTCAAGTTTTTCTCAACTTTGTGAGTTCAGAAATGGCTTCCAGCATGTAACTGTCCTCAGGCCACTGCCACAGACACTGAGGGCCCCAGTGAAGATGGAGCTAAGTTAGAACACTCTACCCCGCTAGAGGGAATCAGAGGAACTGGGCTTTAAACCTAGGTCTGCTGCCAATGAGAAGTGGGATCTTGGATACTAAAGTCACTCCACTTCTTTGGTCCTTCGTTCCTTATGTCCCAGCCATGTAGGATTGCAAGCTCCACATCCTTTCTCTCTGTCTACAAACTCATCCTCACTCACATCCTCAGAAGCCAACTCTTATCTGGACTTTTCTTTATTTTTGAGACAAGATTGGCCCTGCCCTTGATCCAGAATGTCCTCATCTTATGCCCCATGGCTGAGGCTTGAATAGAATCACCAGCTCACTAAAACAGCCTTGTCCAGCTAGGCCCCCCCCCCAAGACCTAAAACCCAGCCTCCCAGTCCCAGAATTAGGGGGATCATTGCTGTCAGACTCCTTAATGGTCCACCTGGGCCTCCCAACAATACCCACTCCTGGGCTCACTGTTGCTGGGTTTGACCTAGCTAATGGGCTATGCACCACCCCACCCCCCACCCCACCATTATTCAATCTTGCTCCCATCTGTCATTCTGCCCAGAATCCTAGTCTTGTCTGTAGCTTCCCTGTTGGATTTCTTGTTTCTGCTCAATAGAACTACCTTGCACCTGCATTGCCTCCCCCACCAGCCCCTGCACACCTGTCTAGTAATCTGATAGCACCTCCCCAGTAGCAATGGGCAGGGCTTGGCCTACCTGTGTTCT
Source organism: Suricata suricatta (assembly GCF_006229205.1). Classification (NCBI taxonomy): domain Eukaryota; kingdom Metazoa; phylum Chordata; class Mammalia; order Carnivora; family Herpestidae; genus Suricata; species Suricata suricatta. The sequence goes on from NC_043702.1 coordinate 8,499,965, forward strand.
GGACTTGAACCCTACTCAGAGCCTGAGTGATTCTCATTGTGCTTCCTCTGGAAAAAAATTTACAACCTCCTTTTCCCCTCTGAATTACTATAGCTGCAGCTCTTATAAACCCCTCTCCCTTCAGATCTGATATGGTTTCAGGGAACTCTTTATTGTTGAGACCAACCAAGAACTAGTTTCTGTAGTTTTCTAATCGTGTTTAGCACACTGATCAACATGGCACATTGTCACATCATTATACTCAACAGGCTTCACGATGCATTGAAACATACAATGGATATCCAGTACAATGAATAAGCAGGGAGGTTACAAGTCGTAAAACACAGGCCCTGACGTACAGCGGCCTCTTGCCCAGTGGAAGCGGCAGAATGCAATATAACTAGGTAACAATGACGAGAAACATCATGCGTCGTTTCACTCATTTGCCAAATGAGTAAGAAGGATGGGTGTCTCCTGAGAGGAAGAGGCGGTTGTTCAGAAAAGAAGGTGCCACAGAAGCAGTGAACGGAAGCTCCTTGGAAGAGCTGAAACTTGAATCCAGCCTTTCAAGTCTGAAAACTAGGGCAAAGCAGGGTCAAGGGTGAGGGGGATAGAGACGAGAAGTGCAGATGGTGGGCAACGGAAAGCAGCAAGAGCCAAGGTGAGACAATACTGGGTGGGTTCAAGGGACAATGAGAAGATCGAATTTGGTGGAGTGGGGGCTTAGCAGAGGACTGAAGGACAGAAGGAGTCCAGGACCAGTTTTCAAGGGCCTTGATACCATTCCAAAGATTAAAATTCACTTTGTAGGCAATAAAGAGCCTTGCATGATCAAAATTTGGAGGAGCACATGCCACACAGGTTAAGAGACAACACGAGACGCCCACTTTTGTTTGCGCCATGATGTCCGATCAGAGCTCTGCAGAACAAGAGCTCCACAAAGGAGCAATATGTATGCAGTGAAGACACTATTATTACAGCAGGTGGCTTAAAATTCTTTTTGTAGACATGAGGGCTGCAAATCTGCAAAATCAATGAGGGCAAGTTTTATTGCCTTTAATTTATTTATGAGAGCTCAGAAAGATAAGTAATTTATTCAAGATCATGCAGCCAGACAGATTCTCCCCTTCTGCAAATTCATATTCCTTCGCAGAGGTATATTTGCATATCAAGAGCTCATGGCAACAAAACCCATATAATAAATCCTCATCTGTACACATGACCTCTACTTTATGGATAATTCCTAGAGCCTTTTTCTTCCAAAATCGTAAAATGGAAATACCTGTTTCCTTCTGGCCCCAACTGTTCCTTTGGCTTCAGCTTTGAAACACAGCCCTGGAGACCAACAAATTTCAGCAAAGAATTACATTCTGTCCACAACTGCCCTGACAAAAACCAGCCACTACCACCCCTGCAAACATCTTGTAGGAAGCAGACATGTGGGAAGGGCTGGATCGGCACCTGAGAAAGTCAGGGAAGCACCTGGTCTCGTCCTAAGAAACCTGCTTGGGGCAAACCCCTGGAGGGCAACGTGCTGTTCTCCATGAGAGACTGAATATACAATCAGAGAGGGTCAGCCCATATTTAAAATTAAACTCTGATCCACAACCTGCAGCCACCTGCCAGAAAGCCAAGCCATCATCCACAGTAACTGGCCCAGGAGGGCAGCCTGTTATCTCTTGTGACAGTCCAATCAGCCAATCAACAGCCTCTGTAACAACTGGCCCCAAATGGCCAGGACTAGATTCATAATGAACAGCTTTCCTAATTTTCATCCCTGCTTCCAACTTAGGACCAACCAGAGAGAGCCATGTATGTCTCCCCAACCAGTCACATAGACACCCACTTCTAGTTAGCCCACCTCCAGCTTCCCCGGGCCCCTGGCTCCCATCTGGGCATGCCTGAAGCCTCCCATTTCCCCCAAAGGCTCCCCTCTTCTCTGCCTGCCTTTGAGGCTCTGCTACAATGCAGGGACTGTGGCTGTCCCCCTTGCTCTAGCAAGCTCTGCATAGATAGCCTTGGTTTTTCTCATTTGGTTGGTCTTTGTTCATCTTCACATTGGTAGGAAAAGGTGTGCTAGTGCCTCCTCAACAGCACGTGTATGTGAAACCATTTCTCCAGGGAGCTAATGATCCATGGCAGCACATTCGTCCTAGCTTGTGTCCCCATCCTTGTGAGCAGCAGGGTCAAGGGAGACAGATTCCTCCCATGGAGGGGCACTGCCTGCCTTCTCCTCATCATGAGTGCTGGGTCACTGAGCTACGGGATCTCCCCTTTTCTCTGGCCTCTGAGGATCCACAAGACAAGCATTCCTGACCCGTCACATAGACACCCACTTCCAAAGAAAACCAAGGGAGCATTGGATGTGTGCTAACGTGAGGCAAGGGCTTGGAAGGGAGATAAGGAAAGAGTAATGGCACAGACAAAATGGAACAGTAGATCATTCGCGCTGATTACTCACTATGAGATGGCTCTGGTGAGAGCTGCCTGCTTTCATCAGCGCACCAGCCCAGTAAGGTGACACGATTATTATTTGCATTTTTCCGGGAAGAAAACTGAGCGATAGAGGCAGGATGGAACTCAGCCAGGGTTAATTAGCTGGTGACAGTGAAACTGGAGCTTGGATCACGTAGTTTCCCTGCAGGGTACAATCTCTAAGCCACTGGGCCGGGCGTGCCCCCACGTCAGACATAAAAATTGTGATGAACTCTTCACACTTCCTCTCAGGGAGTTGCCAGTTAATGGTGAAATCTGGCTTCAAACACAATTCTTCCTATTTCTGAGATGACATTTTGTTAATATTGTTTGTTGAGGTTTTTCCTAACAGTATTGATGCAGGTGGACTGAATTCTTTTGTAAAAAAAAAAAAAAAAAGACTTAGCAAGTGTTGTGATCTGAATCGTGTCCCCCTCCAGATTCATATGTCAAAGCCCTAATCCCCAGAATCCCAGAACATGAATGCATTTGGAGACTGGGTCTTTAAAGAGGGAATCATGTTAGAATGAGGTCAGGAGGATGGGCTATAATTTCGTCTGACTGGTGCCCTTGTGTCCTTGTAAGAACAGGAGATTAGGGGCTTGGGTGGCTCAGTAGGTTGAGCATCCATCTGACTTTGGCTCAGGTCATGATCTCGAGGTTCATGAGTTTGAGTCCCGCATCGGGCTTACTGTTGTCAGCACAGAGCCTGCTTCAGATCCCCTGTCCACCTCTCTCTACCCCTCCCCTACTTGCTCTCCCCCAAAATAAATACATTTAGAAAAAAAAAAAAAAAAGGAGATTAGAAAATCAGAGACCCTAGAGATGCACAAAGAAAAAACCATGTAAAGAAGCAGCAAGGAGACAATCATCTGTAAGCCAAGGAGAGAGACCTCAGAGGAAATCAACCCTGCCAGTGTCTGGATCTTGGACTCCCAGACTCTAAAACTGCGAGAAATTCAATTTCCATTGTTTAAGTCACGCCATCCGTGGTGTTTGGTTTGGGCAGCCTGAATAGACGGATTCTGCAGGGCAAAGCAGCTCCCGGCTACCACCTTATTTCCAGGTAGAAGGTCTTCCCATGGGTCCTCCAGACACCCCACCTCCACCCCAGAACCTATGCCAGGAGTTTCTGAGGGAGGAAAGATCTCTGCTCTCTGAGAGGGAGGAGGGCCTTTCCTTCCTGGGCCTCACGGTCACTCAGGCAGTGCCTGCCAAGGTTAGCGCCTATGTCTGACTTACCAGCAGCAGAAAGGACTCATCCACTGAAAACAGACTTCAGGAATGATTTCACGTGCTCTGTGGCTGCTGGCAGAAGGCCAATAAGAAGAAGTGGATACTTCCAGAACAGCTCTTAGAACCCTCCCGAATGACCCGACCTTCTCTCCCACAATAAACACGCTCTCCCCTCTTTAAACGTGTCTTCCCCTTTCCTCGAACTGTGGCCTTACTTCTCTGGTATTCTAAAAACCACTCCAGTCTGGGAAGCTTTGGTGATCTCCTCTGTTATTCCAGGCAGGAAGGAAGGGAGGAAACCGGTGTCTACTGAGCACCCGTCCCTCGACGTCAAGGACCAGCACTCAGTAAATATTAGCTGTGACTGTTAATCATCTGGAGGTGGCGCGGGAACTGGACGAAATCACAAAGCCTCTGAAGGTGTATCCTGTGACTTCTGAGGACAGAAAAATGACACATTTTTCTGAGTGCTTTCCCTGGCAGTTAACTTTTTGAGTTTGAACTTGTGTTTTTATATATAAAGGGAAGTTCTCTAGCTTCCCCCTCCAATTTTGTTCTGACCAAAATTTTGATCTACAGGCGTTCTTTGACGTATTCACAGGATCCATTAATCTAGAGACCCACCACCTTGCTTTAATAGAAACTTGGCCTTTTCTAAACTATTTAATGTGTAAAAACACATCTTGCAAAACAATGTGCACACACATGTTTATGGGAGATTTTTGAAACACCAGACTGCCCACAAATAAGGGCAGGGTGAAACAAATCCCCAAACCTGGAATGTAATAAATATTAAATAAGAAAGTATTGAAAAGAAGGTAGCTCATAGAATCGTGATGAAGCGCATTTCGTTTTATTAATCTAAATAATAGTAAGGTGTGATCTAACATCACAGTCACAATGATAACAAAAAGGACACAATTTAATGACGCAGTTCACTGTCCCACATATATCTGCAGATAGAAATAGATATAGGAGCCGTTCTAGGATTTCAGAAAAGGATTGTGTGATACTAACTGCAAAAGGATGGTCACAGCATTTCCCATGAATCTTAGTATACGCTTAAATAATGAGTTTATAGGAAATTATGGTGCACTGGCTAAAAGAAGAGCCATTCAATTCTGCTCAGCCGGAGCTCTCTGCATTGGCATGGAACTAACCAAGAGCAAAAATGGCAGTCACAACAGACAGACGTCTGTTTTCTTACTGGGTTACTTCCAGCTTATAGGTATCATCCACTTTTCGAAAGGTCATGTTTCGCCACTTCACTTTTGAAAAAGACCTTCGTTAGTTCCTGTTTTCACTAACTGAAAGAAATAAAGAGGGTTTTTGTTTCTACAAAAAAAGGCAAAAAGCCACAATAGCATCCCTCACTTGTTTTGCGGTGCGCCATGATAGGGGCAGCGAGAGCGCCCCTTTCCTTAACCTGCTTCCCCGGATCCCCGGTCAGCATCTCAGCTTCAGGCCGCCAGAGTTTTGGGCTGTGTCTCTGAGCTTTCCTTTGATTTCTTTTGTGTATCTATTAGCAAAATGTGTCCTTTGGTATAAGAAAAGTCTATAAGAGGTAATTTGGAATGCTCACAAGTTTCTCCATATAAATTAATGGTAATTCCTTCTTCACTTGATGCCATTTTGGCTTACAAAAGGTCTCATAGGAACACTGGACTTTCAGATACCAGGGTAAACCCAACACATGTGTCTCCACCAGCATGGATCTAATCGGTAGAGATAGCACGGCAACTAAAACACGCCAGGTGTCTGCATCATGGAGCTGACACAGCCCTGAGCCCCTGACAGTAACCCCGCAGGCAGCAAACAGACGGTATTTTTCTTCCTTCCTCCCTATCTCTCCAGATGCCAAAGGTCAATGATGTCTATAAACCACAAAAAGAAAACAATAATCTGTATGTTGCTAAGCATATGATTCATTGCTGATACTGTTTCCCAGACTCTAAGAGGATTTTGTCTTCTGTCTATTGGTTTGTCTCTATTGAGTAGCATTTAGTTTTGAAATACCCTGAAGCTATTTTACTGTTGCATTATTGAAATTATTAAGCTATTTAAAAATTAATTTACCTGCAGATCACTTTAATATTATTAACACTTATAAATCAGTAATAGCTGCCAAGATAGTGAATTTTGTGCTTTGCTGGTAGGCAATCCTCTACACCGTAGCCAATGGTTTTCCTTCATTGCACAAGTAGTTGGCGGTCACTAGCAAGATACGCCCCTTCTGCCTGGTTTTAGCCATAAACCAGATGTTTTATCAGTACAATCTTGGCAAAGCTGAAATCAGTAGATTCCATGAAGCTCTTTGGCTTTCTCTCTCTGACTCAGCATTGGGGATTATTATAAACTTTCTGTCATACTTTCTGTATACTTCCCCCAATTAAGGTACGATTGAATTATAGCTATTCTTACTAATCTTTTTTACATGCTATGATTTGTTTCACTGATGAAAAGAAATCCCTTAGTTTCGAAATCCATATATAATATATGAGTTGTCAATTTTTCTTACCTATATGAGGTATCTTTGAGTAAAATATATATTATACTTGATTATGAATGTCATACAAAGTCGACTCTCTAGACCTGAAAACTATGATTTAAATAATTGAAAGTAAAACCCATGGAATGCCTTAACTTTTGCCTTCTCTGAAAACTTTGACTTAGCACATAGTTATTAACTTGAACTTTTACTTAATTGTTATATAACTGATTACTCTCCGTTTTCCAAAGACTTTGTATTTACAGAGTTTCTCTGGCAGGGATAGAAGCCCACCGCTTACAAGGAAATCTATTACCATAAGACTGGACTTGCATTTTTCCATAGAAAACTCCACTTATACCAAGTTATTAATGTTCTTGCTTATTTTTGCTAGCATTTATATTTGCCTTTTAGGAGTGGCATAGAATTTTGAATCATATTTATAGAACAAATAAATGGCTATTTCAATATTTATTCTTATGATAATCTTAAAATACATTTTATTGATCTGTTTATTTAATAGACTTATTCCCAAATAAAAAAATATTGCTATTAATATCATTTTGCAGACATAATTTGTAACTATATTTTGTATTTGTCAGCAGGAATTGCATTCTAAGCATGGGTGACAAAGAAAACTATTAATGTCAAAAACCCAAGCTATGTTATCATTCAACCACTTTTGAATGATCAAAAAAACTTTAAATCAGAATTTTGAAATTCCTGCCCATATCCTATTTTCTCCATTTATATATTCACTCATTCATTCATTCATTATTCAATAAACATGCATTGTGTGCCCACCTTGTATCAGGCACTCTACTAAATGCTGAGCCTGCAGAGATGAATGAGATATGGTCTTTGTCCTCAAGAGATTTATTTCATTAGTTTGGAAGTAGTTGAACACTGGCGTAGTATTTGAGAGAGAAGGCAAAAACACAGATCAGTTTCACATATTTTGAATTGGAGAAAACGTATGAAAAACCACAAACCTTTGGTTAGACAAAGTGCCTTTTTTTCTCCTTTTCCCAAGAAGAGGATCTGGGGAAGGTATTCTTTTTCTTGCATGAAAAACCAGGGCAGGAAATCACGAGATGAATCCCAGACAGTAGAGACATGGGGCTAGCAGGAGGAACTCACTGGAAAGAGCAAGAATACCAGAAAGTTTATTAAGGCTGATGGAAGAAGACATAAAGAGTAAAGAAGCCCTCTAGAAGATTACAACTGGGCAAAAGAAGCTGGTACTGTGGATAGAAAATAAGGACCAATGATAAAGGCTAACTTGTAAATGATGCACGCGGAAGGCAAACGGTCATGAAATCATCAAACTTAAGGAAACGTGTGTTTGACATGTATAGATAGCTAGGTCTAAGTACTGGCCACCTTTTGGTTTTGACCCAAATGATGTTCAGAGCCATTAGAATGCAGACATATAATGAAGCTGCCCCATCAAAGAGCAATGACCAGTCACCACAGGGATTATTAGTGTGTAAGACAACTGGAAGGATCCAGGTGATAACGTAAGGACAGGATGTAGGCCTCCTGGGAGGTGAGGGTAGGCGTTAGATGAGAGAACAATGGCTGATGTACGTATTACAGCAGTATGTACCCCACAAATGTACATCTGTCTCATTCTGGCCTTTGGGACTTGCTCCAATACTCCTAGAACTTTCCAAAAGAACTATACATTTCCTGCCTTCTTTTTCACTACCTCCTTGGTCGCTTAAACCATCCACATCCATGAGCTCAGCCTCCCACAAACTAACATCAAATATGGAATCCTTGGCTGTAGCAAAGTTCATGAAAGAATCAGGCTTATATCATGAGTGTCTGGTTATTGCCAATTTTACCTAACCTGAGCACCTACCCTCTTTCAGACTTTCAGCCTGCCCTGATCTTAAATATGTGGTTGCTACTTCAACTTTGTCTTGACTTCCTAAATGTCTGGTCTCAAAACATTGAATATGATTTCTGGATAATCCAGGACTGGAGCCACATGAGGACATTTGCTCTTTCAGAGTTGTCAGAGTAGTACCATGCAAGTCCCCCACCTGGCCCCAAAGGCTATGTGACCTGGTCAGAAGGCAAGTGCACCAGTTAGAGGAAGTGCAGTCTCTAGACAGAGGACCATAGGTGATAAAAGGGATGAGCCCAAAGTGAGTGGGGACCATTTCAGAGACTTCAGTTTGTGTGACCAGAGAAGTAAGAATCCATCTAACCAAAGAGGGATGTGCTGTCTCTGGATGGTCTTCCCAGAAATAATCCATCCTATTTTAAGCCTTAGAGATGGTTTGCTTGTGAGGTTAAGGTGCCTTTTTGTACAACATCAGGAGGTGACTAATTTGATACTGGAAATGTAATCTATGGAAACCATTCCATGTATTTGTAGGTTCAACACAAAGGTATTGAAATAGCAGCTGAAAATAGAAGGATGCTTGTTCCCTTGGAAGCAATGAAAAGCAAAGAGTAAGCAGTTAATAATGCATCACCACTGAAAAAGCAAAGGGGCCCCGAGTAATGCAATATCCTGATCTACTTAATAAGCATATCCCACAAGCTGAGAGATACTCATGAGGTTGCCACAGTATTATTATTTTATTCTGCTATGTGCTAGAGTATGCTGAAGCATCTACAGTTAGTTAAATGGAAAAATAAGACAAGATCCCTGCATCTGCGGAGCTCACAGTCTTTTAAGGAAGATATATGAGTAAGCAAAGTTTAGATTCTATGACTTAAGTGCTTTCATTTCAAGTGCCATGGAAACCAGAAGAGGGAGTCTAGTCTTCCTGAAAGAATCAAGGAAAACTCCTCATGGAAGTGACTCTAAAAAATAAGAAACATTCATCCATACAGCTGTCCAGCCTCCTAGTACTTCAGTTGTTCTAGATAAGGCCGATGCAAGTTTGCAGACAAACCGGGTCCTTCCTTGAGTGAAGTTTACATTCTGCTGGAAGTTAGATAACATTACTAGGAGAAACACAGAATGGCTCCTAAAGACCATCCAAGAGCCACTTTGGGGCCTCATTTCTTCGCCCACAGGCATTTTCCTACTGAGACCAGAGTGCCTTGACCACTGAAACTGGAGCACTTCCTCCGTTTAGCTTAGTTCTCAACATGGAACCAAAATGCCAGTTTATTGCTTACCATCCCAATGGGATAATTCCAGAAGGGCATGTGCAGATAAAATCAAGCTTCTGAAAATGCAGAGCTGTGACTCAATGCCAAGCAGAAATAAAAGTGAGAAACAGGATGAGACATGAGAGATACTCATGAGGTCCAGACATGAGAATTCCTTACCTTACGTCACCAGTCAAGGTCTTTTCTGCCAGGGCAAACATGAGTTCTCTTTTCCAGGAAACAGTATGTGGAAGAATAGCAGGAGTTTCTCTATGAGCCCAACGAAGAATCCCCAATACCCAGCATCTCACAGAAGTAAATCAAGGGAAGCGCCTCACTTCACATTCTCCCAGGCTCCTGCGCCTTCAGACCCAGGCCCCTTCCATGGTGGCTACAGCCAGTGTCACACTGTGATTCCCTGTGTAGAGAACTGCAGGACCTCAGAGAAGGCGTGGACTTTTTGTGGTAGCTACTTCTTGAAAGAACACTCCACTCTTTCTGTCCAAGAGAGAAGTGGAGGAGCCTGAGGCCAGTGTTTCCACTTCTGCACCCCTTCTGGGGTTGGGACTCACTGCACGATGATTCAAGCTGCCAAGTGAAAATGTCTCGAGGAAGCTTCCTCATCCCACCATAAAGGAAAATTTCAAGCCAAGGAACCAGTGGTTTTTGGCCAGACTAGCCTTCAAAAATCTCATGGTACAGCTGTAGAAATGACCACAATTTCATAACAGAGGCAAGAGAAAGGCAGTCAGGAGCTTCTCCAAGGCACAGTTGGTGCCGTTCTCAAAATTCAGATTTCCTGTTTGCCAACATGTCTGCTTTAAGTCTCTCAATCTGTTGATTACATTGCAAGTGTTGTACATCAACTTTTCCTCATATTTATAGCCTTCATTTCTTTTTAAACTTTTTCAAGTAATATGTTTGTTGTCAAAAATGTAAAATTGGAAAAAAAAAAGAAAAAATATAAAATAACAGATAGGCATAAATAAGAAAAATGAAAAATCCCCACGATTCCACTTGAAGACAACTACTGTTGGTGTACATCCTTCCAAGCTGTTTTCTGTGGTAAGGATGAGCTTTTCAACACCCATTCCACGTCACACCATTGTAGAATCTCCATGCAGATTTGTTGGGACTTACCCGATGTCTACTTCTATTACAGAGCCTAATTTGGCTTAACTAAATTACAATAATCTTATGCTTTTGCCAACAGTGTTTGTTTTAAGGACCAGCACCCAATCCAGATCTAAGCCAATCAATGTAAAGCATTCCTCTGACCACCAGGAAAGCCACATGATCAAGACAGTCCAATCAGAGGGAAGCCTAGGACTTCTACTAGGGACCTGGGACAAGACACTCACTTCTCTGCGTTTGGTCAACCGGAAGCTGTTGGAGGCCACTTTGCCTCCATGACACAAACCAACTTTCAACCCAATCAGAGGCTATGGAAGGCAAAAAAAAAAAAAGAGAGAGAGAGAAAGAAAGAGATAAAAAGAACTTGGGTTTTTAAGGAGATTTCTGAGCTGCTAAATTAAGCTAACACTAAAATCTATCTCACTTCTGGAGTTTCTACTTATATGAATGAATAAATTTGCTTGTCGAAGTGAGTTTATAGTGAATTTTCTATTACTTGTAAGTAGCATCCTAAATGACGCATGCAGATATTTTTATTAAAATGGGGCCATCTTGTACACACTGCTTATAGCTTTCTGCTTAAAAATTGATGATAACAACCCCTCCTTTTTTAAGATAAATATACTTTTACAAAACTGTTAATTGCTTCAGAGTAGTCCATTATATGGCCAGACATTAAATTACTTTCCCAATTCCCTTTTGTGGGGTATTTACATTGTTTTTGGGTTTTTCTATGTTTGTAAACAATTTTGTGTTGAATTTTCTAAATATTAGAGAACATACTTTTCCCTTAGGACACATTTCTACTATAGAATGTCTGAGTCAAAGTATGTACTTTTTCAAGGGCTTTGATTCATATTGTCAAGTGGCCCTCCCAAAGATTTATTTCAATTATATTCCAAGCAACAGACCATGAGAATGCCCAAAAAGCCTCTCTTCTTCCTCCCAGCCAAGAACCCACAACATATACAAAGTTTCAACACAAATAGTCCCTGTCTATGTGTCAAATGGTATCCCGTGCTGTTTAATTTGGATTTTAAAAAGCATATAGCGTGCTTATGTTTATTTTTCATATATTTATTTGCTAGTTGTATTTCTTTTTCTAAATTGCCACTGGCATCCTTTGCCCATCTTTCATTGAAGCACTTACTTCTTACAGATTTGTAAGAGTTGTTAACATGTAAGATTATTAAGCACTTGCCTATTACACATATTGCAAATCATTTTCACAGCACACCATGTGCCCTTTTATGCATACAGTATTTTTTACCATTCTGAAGTTTTAAATTTTAGTTAAATCAATCAACCTTTCACTTTACTTTTTCTTTTCTTTCTTCCCTTCATTCTCTAACCCGAAAAGTCGCAGTCATTGGGTTCAGCCTCCATTAGTAAAGATGACATGATGTGAACCGCAGCAACAAACCAATGCTTGGAATGCCCGAGACTGAGCTCTTGGGAGGCATCCAGGAGTTGTCTGGGCCCCTCCATCCCTGACTGCTTCTCCCCAGCCCCCCCTGCAGCGAGATGTGGTTTGTGATTAAACTATGGCCAGTGGGATGAGAGCGGTTATATGCAACTTCCTGGTTGTGCTCTTCAGAAAGGGAAATGCTTTCCCCTGGACTGTCACTCCTTCCTTGGGTTAGAGTGAAGATATGATGGTAATCTTGTAGACGAGCAAGATAGCGGAGATATCAGCACAAGCCGGAAAGAGCCTGTGTCACTGGCACTGTAGGAAGTCCATACCTCTTAGACGGCTTATAACTAGACTGTTTCATGAACAAGAAATGAACTTCTCTCCTGTGGGAGCCACTGTTATTTTGGGGCTTTATTACTGATTCAAAGCTGTATCCTAATTTTAAGAGTAACATGTGACTTCGTTCTACACGTGCACACACACACACACACACACACACACACAAACATGCATGCATACACCAGCATAAAAGAAGATAAAGAAAATTATTGTTAATGTTAATTAATTCAGGGAATGGGATTGTAGGAGTTTGGAAGGATATTATAAACTTTCCTTTTAATATTGATTTTATTTTTATTTTTTTATTTTTTTATTTTATTGATTTTCAAGAGAGACACAGACAGACAAAGCATGAGTGGGGAAGGGGCAGAGCGAGGGAGACCCAGAATCTGAAGCAGGCTCCAGGCTCTGAACTGTCAGCACAGAGCCTGACATGGGGCTCGAACCCAGGAACCATGAGATCATGACCTGAGCCAAAGTCAGGCGCTCCACCAACTGGGCCACCCAGGCACCCCTAATATTGATTTTAGTTTTTTAATCCAGGTAGCTCTGACTCACGCAGTCATGTTATCCCACTTTGTTAAGCACTTTTTTAAATAGCCCTTCCACTTAAAGTCACAGCCCTAGACTTTATGCATGGAAGAAAAGTGTACTGGAGGCAAGAAAGCAAGCGTGGCGATGGGTGGAAGAGAGTAATTCTACCAGGACTGGCTGACATTGGCATTGTGTCGTGCACAGCGTGCACTTTACAACTACCATCGACCAGCATTCAATGACAACAGTGTATTTCTTTTCAGATATACATTTTAATCTTTTTTAAAAAGTTACCAGAAAACTATTGCAGGACTCTCTACTGGATTGTGAGATATAATATATAGTGTGTATCTCAATACGTTTTTTTCCATAAAAGGAAAAATATTTAGAATAATTTTAATACACCTTTGGCAAAAGTTCTTCTATTTTTTAAAAACCCTTTGCAAAATTTAAATATTCCTTCATCTGTACCTCTAACTTTTCAAGTAAATTATGTTTTTAGCATATATTGATATACGTTCCTTTCACTCATAGGAAAAGATCCAGAAGGATGCCCAACAAATTGACAATAATGGTTATTTTCCAGTAACGGTATTGGGTTACCATGGGAGAAAGGGAAGGCTGGAGGAAAACTTCCACTTTTTATATTAATCAGGTATTTATAGTTTGTATCCTTACAATGAGACTGAATTCATATATTGAATTCATAAATTTACAAAATAACATATAAGGGCACCTGGGTGGCTCAGTTAAGCATCCAACTTCGGCTCAGGTCACGATCTCACACTTCGTGAGTTCGAGCCCTGCATCAGGCTCTGTGCTGACAGCTCGGAGCCTGGAGCCTGCTTCGGATTCTGTGTCTCCCTCTCTCTCTCTGACCCTCCCCCATTTGCACTATGCCTCTCTCTCTCTCAATAATAAATAAACATTAAAATTTTTTAAAATAAATAAGCAACTTGCATGTTTTAAATAAACTGAGGGAACATAAACTAAAAATATCCTTTAACTGAAAAATTGATAGCTTGTGATTTTTCAGGAGGGTGTTTTAGTTGATAAGACTGGATATGCTAGATACAATGATTTCTACTACACATAACAGAAAATCTCAACTCTTACTGACTTGAGCTGCCATGCAGATCTTTTTCTCACATAACAAAGAAGGTCATGTAGGCTTCAAGGTTGATTATTTCCCTGGCTTCGTGTGGTCATCAAGGTCCAGAGTCTTTCTGTCTTTTTAATTTGTCATCTTCTGCATGCTGGCTGTTTGCCCTCATTCTGATTCCCCTCACAGATGACTGCAACAATTCCTGTTGTCATATCTAGACATTACACCATACAGAGAGAGAAGGGCCTCGCTTCCGGAGTCTTCTTAGGACAGAAATATCTTTCCCAGAACTCTCCCTCCAGCCTCATTGGCCAGAACTGAGTCACAAGCCCATTCCTGAACCAACCTTGGCGAGAGGAGGGGAATTGTCACTTTGGACTTAGACGAATTGTCAATCATGAGAAATAAACATGTAGGAACTGAGCAAAACACTGAGACCTTCTAAATATTATCTCTTCATGGATATATGTATAAATCAGGAAACAATAGTCAATTCTCTCCAAATTGATCTAGACAATCAATGCAAAATCTAGGAGGCATTTTTAAACTATAAATTTACAAGCTGAATCTAAAATTTGTACAGAAAAACAAAGGACCTAGAATACATGAACCAGCTTGGAAAAAGAAGAACAAAGTTGGAAGAATAACACAACCAAATTTTAAGATTTACAGTAAGAGCTACAATAACTAAGACACTGTGATATTGGTATATGGAGAAACCTACACTGACGATAGGTCAGTGGAACAGGATAGTGTCTAGAAAAAGAATCATGCATATAGGACAAAGATGTCATGGTAAATCAATAGTAAATGGAGAATATTTTCAACAAATATACTTACACAATTATATTTATATTTATATATTTTTAAAGATAAACCTTGATGTGTACTTTGAATCATATACAAAATTCAACTTGAATGGATCATATACCTGAATGTAAAAGCAACACAGTTTTCTAAAGAGCCCTGGATTTGAATGAACATTTCTCCAAAGAAGACATACGAACAGCCAAGAAGACATGAAGAGATGCTCATCATCACTAGGCATTAGGGAAAGATAGATTAAAACCACAATGAAACACCACTTCATACTCATTAGGAGAGTCAGAATCAAAAGGAAAAACAATAACTAGTGTGGAGATGATGTGGAGAAACTGGAACCCTCATACGCAGTTGGTGGGAATGTAAACAATGCAGGTACTTCAGGAAATAATTGGCAACGTTTCAAAAGGCAAACATAGAATTATCATGTTCCCACCAATTTCATACCAGGTAGATACCCCCAAAATGAAAACATACGTCCATGCAGAAACATGTATACAACATGTCGTGCATAATAGCCAAAAACTGAAAACAACTCAAGTGTCCATCAACTGATCAATAGATAAACAAAGTGGGGTTTATCCAGAGTGGAATATTGTTCTACCAGGAAAAAGAAAGATGCATGCTCCAACATGCATGAATCTTGAATACATTATGTTAACTGAAAGAAACAAGAAACAAACAAAAAAAAACCCCACATATCATATGATTCTATTTGCATGAAATGTCCAGAAAAGGCAAATTTATAGAGATATAAGGTAGATGAGTGGTTACCAAGGTCTAGGGGGAGGAGACAACGGGATGTAATTGTAATGGATGTGGAGTTTCTTTGGGGTGAAATGAAAATGTTCTGGAATTAGTGTTAGTGGTTGCATGACGTTGGAAAACAGTTTGGCAGTTTCTTAAAGAGTTTATGCAGTTACTATGTGACCTAGCCATTCCACCCTTAGGTATTTACCCAAGAGAAATAACAACATACGTTCACACAAAAACCTGTGCACAAAAGTTCATAGGAGAATTATGCATAATAGCCAAAAAGTGAAAACAATCCAAATGTCCATTAACTGGTGAATAGACAAACAAATCTTGGTATGGTGATACCAAGAATATTATCTGGCAATAGAAAGAAATCATTAAGCTATACTCATACACATGGACACACACAATATGGATAAACCTCAAAAGCATTTTGCCAAGGGGAAGAAACCAAACACAAAAAAGATACCAAATGCATGATTCCATTTATACCATATTCTGGAAAAGCTGAAACTGTAGAGACAAAACTCAGTGGTTGCCAAGAGATGGGGTGGAGGAAGGTAGGGCTACAGAGGAGCAGGGGAAACTTTTTTATTTTAATGGAATTGTTCTAAGTCTTGAATGACACAATGGTAAACATTTGTTAAAACTCAAAGAACTGGAGAATTCAAAGGGTGATTGGTTTTGCTCTATGCAAACTACATCCCAATAAATTCAATTAAAAAAATAAACTACATTATTTTAATCCACCTCCTCTCTACAAAACAAAAACAAAACCAAAAAACTATATTGAAACTTACTCTTTCAAATTTGGGAGACTCCTCTAAAGAGGAAGAAAAGCCAGCTGCATTTACTTCCTCAAAAGCATGCATCCTCCATTTTCCAAAACACAATTACACACCTGTGACTATCCACACATCACCAGCTTTGTAAAAACGTTTAGCAATTGACTACTTACTTTTCTGAGAAAGAAACCAGTTTGGCTAAGACTGTCTGTCCCTGTTCCTGGTCCTCCGACCTGGTCCCACTTGTTTTCAGCTGGCAGCCTGGCTGCTGGTTAGGAGGATGTTTGGTTTTAAGCATTTTCACTTCCTCTAAAAGGAGGTTACTGTAGGCAACAGGGGATAAAAAGGAGAGTGATAAAATTGGATCCAATCTGCTCACATGAGAGGTGTGGCGGGCAGAATCCACACTCAGTCCATATCCCCTTGGATCTTTTTTCCATTTCCCCTAGTTATGCACTTTCCTTCCCAGCAGCCAGCATCTGCTTCTCTCTGCTCGGGGACCACCTTCACATCCACCTGCCCGCTGCATTTGGTACACCACTAATCCTGGAAAGAACTCACCCCGTGGCAGTAGCCCCTAACTAGTGACTTTGGCAGATAGTCTATCTCAGCTGCTTTGTGCTGATGAAGACAAGTCCAAGGTATATTTTACACCACTGCTTCTCATACCTTTATGCTGCCATAAAGTAGCCAGGAATTGAGTTCCAATGCACGTCCTGAGAGGAGCCTGGTGGTTCAGTTGGTTGAGCATCCAACTTCAGTTCAGATCATGATCTCATGGTTCGTGAGTTTGAGCCCCGCGTCAAATCCTGTACTGACAGCCCAGACCCCGGAGCCTGCTTTGGGTTCTGTCTCCCTCTCTCTCTGCCCCTCCCCCACTCACACTTTGTCTTGCTCTCTCTCTCTCCCTCAAAAATAAATATTAAAAAAAAGTTTTTTTAAAGATTCTCCCTCTACCACCTGTGCTCGCTCTCTCTCTCTCTCTCTCTCTCTCTCTCTCTCTCTCAAAACAAAAATACAAAAACAAATAAACAAAACAAATGCAGGTTCTGATGCAGGAGGTCTTTGAGGCTCTGGTTCCAACAAGCTCCTGGGTGACGAATCGCTGCCACCCACAGACCACTTCAAGCAGCAAGGGTCTCCTTTCAGACTCCCCACAGAATCGAGCCAGAAACAATAGGCATTTACACTTTTTGGTGTATGAGAGCAAGAGGAAATAAATTCCTCAGGGACAAAACATGGATAAGATAAGATGGGTAAGACATAGATCCATAGGCAGGCTATCGAAGGGCTCCTCTCTAGAATTTCCAGAAGCACACCAGGATGAGGACTTCAGCTGACGTTCCTGGGATAGAGGTGTGTTCGTGGGCTGAGAGACAGAAGAAATTTCTGCCCACCTGACCACTCAAGGCAGCGAGCTGCCACCTGGCTCTGAGCCATGGAGAGGGGGCTGCGCACAAGGAAGTCGGGAGCCATGAGCACACACAGTGAGGTTGTGAAGGATACGGCTGTGCCTGACAGCCAGGGGAGCCAAGGTGCGTTTTAGATCATTTCAAAAATGTTTTAAAAACGGTAAAAAATTATTGTTGGCATTAAGACTGGGGTGCTTTCAGGCTTCATCCCAAGATTGGTCTATTAGACCACGTCACAGAGCCTATAAGGGCTGTTCATCAATCTAGTCCACATGACAGCTCAGGAAGTAATTACATGATAAAGTGTCAATGTTATGAGACTGGAAAATGTCCTCTCCTCTGGGATCCCACAACACTCCTTAAAACTACTGCTAGAGCGCTTACTACTCCCCTTCATTGTCATTTAATAAATGTTCACTAGGGGCCAATATGTCCTGGGCAGTATTTTAGGCACTGGGGTCCGAGGATAATCAACACAGAAAAGTGTTCACAGAATTTATATGACAAGTGGGAAATATAAATGATAAGCACGGCAAAAGAAATACATACAAAATATATCAAATAACCACCATGGAAAGAATTTTTAAAAGGTGGAGTCACAGCAAGGGATTTGGAAGCTACTTTAGAATGAATGGTGAGGGAGGATGTCTTAGTCCATTGAGGCTGGTTTAAAGAAATGCCACATTTCCCTGTCTCTCTGCCCCTCCCCTGCTCATGCTCATGCTCATGCTCTCTCAAAAATAAATATTAAAAAGGGGGGTTGCACCTGGGTGGCTCAGTTGGTTAAGTGTCCGACTTCAGCTCAGGTCATGAGTTTGGGCCCCACATTGGGCTCTGTGCTGAAAGCTCAGAGCCTGGAGCCTGCCACAGACTCTGTGTGTGTCTCTCTCTCATAAAATAAATAAATATTTTTTAAAAAGAAAAAAAAGAAATTCCACAGACAGTGGGGGCTTATAAACAAGGAAAATTTGTTGCTCATAGTTCTGGAGACAAGGAAGTCCAAGAGGAAGGCTCCAGCAGATTTGGTGTGTGTCAAGAGCTGGCTTCCTGATTCATAGACAGCTCTCTTTTTGCTGTGTCCTCACAGGTCAGAAGGGACAAGGAAGCTCTCTGAGGTCTCTTTTATAAGGGCACTAACTCCATTCGTGAGGGCTCTGCTCTCAAAACCTAATTACTTCCCAGAGCCTCTATCTCCAAATAACACCACACTGGGAGAACAGTTTCAACATCTGCTTTGGGGGAGACATAACCATTGGGTCTGTAGCACAAGACCTCTCTGAGGTGACATTTAAGTTGAGATTTGACCAGCTTCAGCTACTTAATGAGGAAGAGCATAGCTGATGAAAGGAACAGATAGTGCAAAGGCCCTGAGGCATGAATATACCTGGCAGTTTCAAAGAACTGAAAGATCAATGTCCCTCCATCCGAGCGGGTTAAAGAGAAGAACTATTTGAAAAGATGTGGGAGAGGAGTCACATTATGTAGGACTATGTGAGCTCGAGTAAGGAGTTTGCTTAAAATTTAGTTTAATTTGACTTTTTCACCCAATTTGGTTGTTGGCATCCCATATGGATCCCATTGATTCTAACTACCTGGTATTCACACCCATGAATAAGGCCGTCCCACCATGACCTTGGGCTGGCTTCTATGAATAACAGAAACAAGCAGAAGTGGTGGTTGGTAAATGACTTCTAAGCGTAGGTCATAAAGACACTGCAGCTTTTGTCTCTGTCTTTGGGGTAACGTTGGGGAAAGCTGGCCACCATATTGTAAAGACACTCAAACGGTCTCAAGGAGAAGCCTGGGTGGAGAAGAGCAAACTTCCCAGCAGCAACTGGCCAGCCTAGGAAAGCCTCCATGCCATGCCAGCCTTGGGAACCATCTGACTGACAGACTCTGAACCAGGACCAAACAACCAGCCTACCCCCAAAATATATATGCTTTTTCACAAACTGCTGTAAACTACCTTGTAGGATACTTCACCCCTAAATAGTTCAGCACGCATCTCCCAGGTCTAGGGAACTTCTGCTACAAAACCACAATTAACATTACTACATCAAAAAAATTAACAATAATTCTGTAATAGCATCTACTATCCAGCCCATATTCAGATTTCCAGTTGTTCACATACCTCTTTGGGACTTTGGAATCATTTTTAATGTGATAATAATTCGTGAATAGGTCTTAAACAAGAGATTGGCACATGGTCTGATTTTCATGATTAAAAGTTCAGTCTGGCTTCTGTGTGGAGATTGGATTTGAGGGGCTACGTTAGTTTCCAGGAACTACTAAAATAAATTATCACAAGCTTGAAGGTATTTATTTGTTTGTCTGTTTGCTTATTCGTGTATTTATTTATTCCAAATAGGAATTGATTTTCTCATGGTTCTGGAGGCCAGAAGTAGACAGTCAGTAGCGCTGGACCAAAACTCAGCTGCATCTTCCAGCTCCTGGTGGCTGCTCGCAGTCCTTGGCTTATGGCTGAGTCACTGGTGATGTCTCTGCCCCTGTATTCACATTGCCTTCTTGTCTCTGTGTGCCAAAGCTCCCTTCGCTGCTCTTATAAGAACACCCGGGCCTGCACTCAGGACTCACCTGATAATCAGGATGATCTCTCCTCTCAGGACTGTTGACCTAATCATATCTGCAAAGATTCTTTTTCCAAATAAGGTGATGCTTAGAGATTCCCAAGAACAGGACCTGATGTCCTTGGGATACCTTGTTGATCTCACTCCATGGACCCAGAGCAGAACTGAGAGGACCATCCACAGCCTGTGCCCACATCCAGGCAAGATGTCTATGCCTTGGACCAGGATGGAGGTAGGGAAGAAAGAGCAGTGGACAAGTTCAGGGTCATTGCTGAGAGATTTGATGGTGGAGATGGAGAACAATGGGAGGTGTAGGAAGAGTGCAAGAATCAAAGCACCCCCTGGAAACTGTCTAGTACCCCCACTAACCTCCACTAACTGGGTTGTCAACCCCTTAAAAGCCTTTCATTATGTCATCACCCTTGGGACTCAGCCTGGAGCTCTTCTGATACTGGGTCTACACAATTTTTTAATTGAATTGAAAAGGGATATGGGGTCTCAATTAGCCTCTTTTCCAGGGTGTAGCAATGTGCAGAAATGCCAGAAAAGCTCTGTTTGGAGTTGTTCTCTGAGTGCCCACTACCCAGTCTGAACTTCTCCACAGAACCTTGTTCTTAGTTTAAGGGTCCTGCTTCTCCTCTGTCTGATCTGGGGGACCGCAGTAAGGAATCCAGAGAAATCTCTGAAAAAGATCTTTTACAAACTAAACAAAAGCAGCTTTTTTTAAAGTTCATTTGTTTATTTTGAGAGGGGGGAAAGAGAGGTCATAAGCGTGCAAGCAGGGAAGGGCCAGAGAGAGAGGGAGAGAAAGAATCCCAAGCAGGCTCCACACCATCAGCACAGAACCCAATGTGGGGTTTGAACTCATGAACTGTGAGATCATGACCTGAGCGGAAATGAAGAGTCAGATGCTTAACCGACTGAGCCACCCAGGCGCCCCATGCAAAAACAATTTATGTTGGGTTTTTTTCCTCTTTTAAACGGTCAGTACTGTTATCATGTTTCAATTCATCTGGTTTTACTGATTGTTTTAAGACCAACAGCTGACAGGCTGTGAAAAGCACTGATAAGCATATGATTTCCTGATAACTTTATCTTTAGTATAAATATAACTAGGGGCCCTCATCCATTTTTGTACTTTAAACAAGGAATCTAAGACAAAAAAATCTTCTTTGAAGCCAGTAAAAACAGTGTTCACCCACAGCCATATTCTGTGAAGTACAAATGTCAAACACGTTCTATCAACTTTCTAGTGGCAATAAAATCAACTTTCAAAAGATTGCCAATTTTTAGACTTTATCTTCTGTCAACTAGTATTGGTTGCTTTCCTTGTCTCTTATTAAAATAATCCTGAAGAAAAAATGAGTATCTATTTTTACTTATGTACACATTTCAAATATGGATACCAAAGAGATTTGTTACATTCAAAGTAAGTCTCCCTGCCCAGTTCTCTCTAGCTGGGAAATCAAGACTTCCTTGCCAGCCATGCACAGTTCCCTCTTCCAGTGGCTCCACAAAGCCTGGGGGGACCTAGAGCCCCAGAGGGATGTTCCTGCCTTTCCCAGCCTCCGGCAGAATTTAGCATGCCTATCCAGTGCCAGTCCCCTAAAATAGCTCCGCCCAATCAGAGAAGTGCTGGAAGGGAATGAAATCACCCTGACTGAGGATACGCCCGCTACAGATTTCATGCAGATCAACATCCTGCTCCTTTTATCTATCTGTATCTACTCCCCCCTATTCTTCCTGGTCCCTGCTCTTACCACCACTGCCACTCCCCCTGGCCCTTCCTGGCTCCGAAGATGCATTGTGGACACCAGCATGACACCAGGAGAACTCCTGGGACCCAATTCAGGCGTTCCCTCTCCAACACCTGGATCTGAGGCTTCAGGTTAGAGGTTCTTGGGTTTCCTTTGGATCTCAGGGTGGCTTCCTACCTGGGACAACTGTCGGGAACAGGCATGAATCATGCAGCAGGCACTGCGGTCTACCACTTGCCTGATCATGTCTTATGCACTGGGGATCCCACGGTGAAGCAGCCGTAATCTCTGCCCTGGAAGAGTTTACAGTTCAGTAGAGGAGTGAGTGGAGATGGATGCACTAGTCACTGTGAGAACAGGTGATAGGCACCCAACTCAGAATCAGGAGGGGAGGAAATAGGGGACTCGGGGGTGGGGTTGTAGATTTAGTAAATAGTAATACAGGATGCTCTGTTAAATTTGAATTTCAGTTAACAAAACCAAATAATTGGAGTATGCATATTTCATGAAATATTGGGAGCATGAAAGTATTGTTTATCTGAAATTCAAATGTAACTGGACATCCTATGGTTTTATTTCCAAGTCCAAAAGCTGATTTGACTCAGCCTACAAGACCAAATCCCAGATTTTCAAGGATAGACCTTGCAAGTGGGCAGAAAAGAGAAAAATACCTATGTCATGAGGTTTGAAAGATTACTTTTTTTTAAGTTTATATTTATTTTGAGAGAGAGAGAGTGAGCAGGTAAGGGGCAGAGAAAGAGGGGGAGAGAGAGAATCCCAAGTGTCCCAGTAAAAACAGGGTTCAGCCACAGCCATATTCTGTGAAGTACAAATGTCAAACACATTCTAATAACTTTCTAGTGGCAATAAAATCAACTTTAAAAAGATTGCCAATTATTAGACTTTACCTTTGGTCAACTAGCATTCAAGCCACTTGGGACTTGAAGTCACCATCCATGAGATCATGACCTGAGCCAAAATTAAAAGTCAGATGCTTGGAGTGCCTAGTTGGCTCAGTCGGTTGAGCATCTGACTTTGGCTCAGGTCATGATCTCAGATTCCAGAATCTGAGCCCCACAGTGGGCTCACTGCAGTCAGGAGCCTCACTTCGGATCCTCGGACCCCTTCTCTCCACCCTGCCCTGCTTGTGCTGTCTCTCTCAAAAATAAATAAACCCACTGCTTAGCCCAGGGAGCCCATGGTGTCCCTGAAAGACAGGTACTTCCAAAGCCCTCTTTGTTTCCTCACATCCACTTATTTGCAAAGGTGTTTGTAATTCTATCATTAGAAATTAGTTCTTTGGGTTTATCTGACTTTTTAGTTTTCCAGTAAAGTCGTAGAAAAAAGAAAACCAAGAAAGCTAATGCAAAGGAATATAAGAAGGAACCAGAACATAAGAAGGACCCAGAAGAAGCAATGAGTGTTAGGAAGTGATCTGTCATAGAAGATGCTCAAGTATTGGTCAAATGTAAGGGAGGTAAGCAGGTTCAGTTGGATAAAATGTTGCTTGGTCTGTAAAGGAGTAAATAGCAAATATCTTTGGCCTTGTGGGTCATCTGGCCTCAGTCACAACATCTCAACAATGCCATTGTTGCCATTTTGTAACACAAAATAATGTAGAAATGTATGGGCATTGTATTCCAGTAAAACTTAATTTTCCAAAACTGGGCATCAAGGGAGATTTGGCCCAACTGGCTGACCCTTAGCTTAGGTAATCTCCACCATCTTTTTCTAGCCTCGGATTCTTTGATAAGTGAAAACTTTTAAAATGCCAACACCCCCAATAGTAGTCCCTTAACAATTTAAACTTGAGTCTGAATGAGTTTTCAGTTAAGACCCATGAGAATGGACTTGGGCAGGCCCCAGGGATGGTCAGGAAGAAGGCAGTGTGCAGAGGAGGGGGAAAGGTGGACTTCAGAATGTAGATGACCTGAAATTAGAGAAGGTCCCTACATGGTCAGTTTCTGTTGGAGCCCATCTTCCTCAACAGGAAGTGTAGGCAGTCCTACACCCCTACCAGCAGATGGAGATCAGGAACAAGGGGAGGGCGTGTTACTTGCTTCAATCACCCATGTGTTCAAATGAATGACATTGATGCATGTTTCATAGCAGGAGTGGAGGAAAAGCCGTGTCATCATCCCAGTGGTGAGCAGGTTAAAAGCCAATGCCTGCCAGTCCACAGCAGAGGCCTCTGTTCAACCAAGGAGCTCCTGCTCTCAGAAAGGTATTGAGGAGTAAAGGAAGCCCTCAAGGGATTAATAACAAGGAAAAAAAATTAAGAAAACTTTAGTATTTTTTCCTTTGCCTTTTTAAAATGCATTCCAACTACTGCCTTCATTATATGTCGTTCTAAAGTCATCCAAGACTTAAGAGAGAATTTTGTTTCCAAATGCCCCATATACTAGGAAGCTTTTCTTGAGTCATGCTGGCCCATTTTCCACTGCCAGTTCAAGCGCCACCACCCCGTAGACTCTGCCACCCATCACCAAGGCGCTGTCACACAGCCACCACTTCCCACAAGTCCTCCCTCAGACCTGGAGAATTCAGTCCAGTGCCCTCTCCCATGGGTTAACTCCTTGGATAACTTTATTCTTCCACTCACTCAGGCACTCTGGGACTCCCAGATCTCTGAATGGGAGAACCACAGGGCACCAGCTCCCTCAGCTGCTAGATGGCCCTGCAGGACTAGAACTCTGCTAGTCCTGCCCTCCAGAAAAGACAGGGCACAGAGGAAAGCTATCTGGGCTTAGTTACTACAGCGCTTCCTTTTTCTTCCCTCTACTGTTTCTCCTCATTTACAGAAATGGGAGACTGAGGCATGCAAGCATCTGGGCTTTCGTGGGGTGAAGTATGTGAGCATGACGGCTCATGGCTGTCTCTATATCCTGTCTAGTGGAGCATGCAGACTTTATCAGATCATTTACACATAACAGACACTCAAAAATATTGGATTTGTAGCAAATGGTTTAACTCAGTACCTATAAATGTCTAAATGCATACATAATACAGAATAATAGCTAACCTGTGCAGGATTCTTAGGTATTAAAACTTTTCATATCTGTAAAGCAAGTGTACCTGCCAATCAGAAGCAAGTGATTATTTTCCTATTTATCAACCATGATAGAAATGTGTTGACTTTTTTTTAATTACAATATTGTTAACATACGGTGTTATAATTAGTTTCAGGTGTACAAAATAGTGGCTCAACGATTTTCTACATTACTCAGTATTCATCATGATAAATGTACTCTTTTTTTAAATTTTTTTAATGTTTTATTTATTTTTGATACAGAGAGAGACAGAGCATGAAAGGGGGAGGGGCAGAGAGAGAAGGAGACACAGAACCGGAAATAGGCTTCAGGCTCTGAGCTGTCAGCACAGAGCCTGACGAGGGGCTCAAACTCACGAACCCCAAGATCATGACCTGAGCCGAAGCCGGATGCACTGACTGAGCCACCCAGACGCCTCTATTTTTAACTTTTTAAGGAACATCTATACTTTTCCAGAGCGGCAGCACCAGTTTGCATTCCCACCAACAGCGCACAAGTATTCCTTTTTCTTCACATCCTTGTCAACACTTGTTTTTTCTTGTGTTTTTTATTTTAGCCATTTCAACAGATATGAGGTGATATCTCATTGTAGTTTTTATGTGTATTTCCCTTATTATGAGTGGTGTCTTTTCATGTGTCTGTTGGCCATTTGTATGTCTTCTTTGGAGAGATATCCATTCATGTCTTCTGCCCATTTTTTTATTAGATTATGTGTTTTTTGGTATTGAGTTGTATGAGCTCTTTATATAGTTTGGTACTAAGCCTTTACAAGATATGTCATTGGCAAATATTTTCTCCCAGCCAGTTGTCGTTTGGCTTTATTTGATTGTTTCTTTTTCTGTGCAGAAGTGTTTTTATTTGGATGTAGTCCCAATAGTTTATTTTTACTTCTGTTTCACTTGCCATAGAAGACATACCTAGAAAAATGTTGCTATGCCCAATGTCAGAGAAAGTATTGCCTGTTCTCTCTCCTAGGATTTTTATGGGTCCAGGTCTCATAGATCTTTAATCCATTTTGAGTTTGTGTTTGTATATGATGGAAGAAAGCGGTCCAGTTTCATTCTTTTACATATAGCTGTCCATTTTTCTCAACACCATTTGTTGAAGAGGCTGTCTTTTTCCCACTGCATATTCTTGCTTCATTTCGTTGATAATGACTTGAGCACATAATTGTGGGTTTATTTCTGGGCTCTTTGTTCAGTTCTATTTCTGTGTCAATATAACACTGTTTGATTACAAGAGCTTTGTAACATAACTGGAAGCCTGGAATTATGATACTTCCAGTTTTGCTCCACTTTTTCAAGATTGCTTTGACTTTTCAGGGACTTCAGTGGTTAGAAATTTAGAATTATTTGCTCTAGTTCTGTGAAAAATGCTGTTGGTATTTTGATAGAAATTGCATCAAATCTGTAAGTTTCTTCAGATAGTGTGGACATTTTAACAATATTTGTCCTTCTAATCCATGAACATGGAATGTCTTTCTATTTGTTTGTGTCATCTTCAATTTCTTTTATCAACGGTTCACAGTTTTCAGAGTACACGTCTTTCACCTCTTTGGCTAAGTTTATTCCTAGGTATTTTTGGTGCAATTGTTTTCTTAATGTCTCTTTCTGCTACTTCATTAGTAGTGTATAGAAATGCAACCGATTTCTGCATATTGGTTTTGTATCCTGCAACCTTGCAGCTTCATTGATCAGTTCTATTAGATTTTGGTGACATCTTTGGGGTTTTGTATATATAGTATCATGTCGTCTACAAATAATGGAAGGATTTTACTTCTTCCTTACCAATATGGATGTCTTTTATTTCTTTTTGTTTTCTTATTGCTGTGGTTAGGACTTCCAGTACTATGTTGAATAAAAATGGAGAGAGTGGATGTCCTTGTCATATTCTTAATCTTAGGAGTATGATGTTAGCTGTGGATTTTTAAAATATGGACTGTATTATGTTTAGGTATGATCCCTTTAAACCTACTTTGTTGAGGATTTTTATCATGAATGGATGTTGTACTTTGTCAAATACTTTTCCTGTATCTATTGAAATGATCATATAGTTTTTATCCTTTCTCTTGTTGATATGATGCATCACATTGATTGATTGGCTAATACTGGACCACTCTTACATCCCAGAAATAAATCCCACTTTGTTGAGGATTTTTTGCATCTATATTCGTCAGAGAGCTTGGCCTGTAGTTCTCTTTTATTGTAGTGTCATTATATGGTTTTGGTATCGAGGTAATGGTGGCCTCATGGAATGAATCTAGATGGTTCTCTTTCTCTTCTGTTTTTCAGAATAGTTTGAGAAGAATAGGTATTAATTTTTCAAATGTTTGGTAGAATTCACCTGTGAAGCCATCTGGTCCTGGACTTTTGTGTTTTGGGGGAGTTTTTTAAATTACTGATTCAGTTTCATTGCTAATACTTGGTCTGTTCAAATTTCTCTTTCTTCCTGACTCACTTTTGAAAGGTTATATGTTTCTAGGTTGTTCAATTTGTTGGCATATAATTTTTCATAATTCATATATATCCATATATAATTTCATAATTCTTATATTAGTCTTTATGCTTCTGTGATGTCTGTTATTTTCCTCTTTTATTTCTGATTTTGTATATTTGAGTCCTCTCTCTCTCTCCTTTTTAATGAGTCTAGCTAAAGATTTATCAATTTCTTTGATCTTTTCAAAGAATCAGCTCCTGGTTTGATCGATCTATTCTTTTTTTTTTTTTTTTTTTAGTTTCTATTTTGTTTATTCCTGCTCTCATCTTTATTATTTCCTTCCTTCTACTGGTTTTGGGTTTTGTTCTTCTTTTTCTAGCTCTTTTAAGTGTAAGGTTAGGTTTTTATTTGAGATTTTTCTTGGTCCTTGAGGTTGGTCTGTATTGCTATAAACCATTCCCTCTTAGAATATCTTTTGCTGCATCCCAAAGATTTTGAACCATTGTGTTTTCATTTTCTTTTGTCTCCATATATATATTTTTAAGTCTATTCATTTGTTTTGAGAGAGAAAGAGCATGTGCTCCCATGAGCTGTGAAGGAGCAGAGAGAGAGCAGGAGAGAGAGAATCCCAAACAGGCTCTTTGCTGCCAGCACCGAGCCTGACATGGGGCTTGAATCTAGGAACTGCTGGATAATGACTGGAGCCTAAATCAAGACTCAGATGTTCGACTGACTGAGCCACACAGGTGCCCCGTCTCCATGTATGTTTTAATTTCCTTTTTAATTTCTTGGTTGACTCATTCACTGTTTAGTAGTATGTTACTTAGCCTCCATGTATTGGTGTGTTTTTTCCATATTTTTTTTCTTGTGTTTGATTTCTAGTTTCATAGCCTTATGGTTGGAAAAAAATGCATGATATGATTTTGATCTTTTTGAATTTGTTGAGACTTGTTTTGTGGCCTAATATGTGATTTTTTTCTGAATAATTTTCCATGTTCACCGAGAAGAATGTGTGAGTGTGTATTCTGCTGTTTTAGGATGAGATGTTTTAAATACATCTGTTAGATCCATCTGGTTTAATGTGTTATTCAGAGCCACTGTTTCCTTGTTGACTTTCTGTTTGGATGATCTATCCATTGATGTGAGGGGACTGTTAAAATCTCCTACTATTATTGTATTACTATCAATTACATATTTTATGTTTGTTTTTGGCTGCTTTATGTATTTCAGTGCTTTTATGTGGGGTGCATACATATTTATAATCATTATATCTTCTTTTTGGATTGTTCCCTTTTTGTTATATAATGTTCTTTGTCTCTTGTTAGAGT
The DNA here is from genome assembly GCF_006229205.1 of Suricata suricatta. Classification (NCBI taxonomy): domain Eukaryota; kingdom Metazoa; phylum Chordata; class Mammalia; order Carnivora; family Herpestidae; genus Suricata; species Suricata suricatta. The sequence goes on from NC_043702.1 coordinate 8,528,720, forward strand.
CTGTTTTAAAAGTCTATTTTGCTCAATATAAATATTGCTACCCTGGCTTTCTTTTCACATTTATTTGCATGATAAATACTTTTTATCCCTTCATTCTCTTTGTCTTTACTTTTTTTTAATGTTTATTTATTTTTGAGAGAGAGAAAGCACAAGACGGGGAGGGACAGAGAAAGAAGGAGACAGAGGATCTGAAGCAGGCTCCACACTAACAGCAGAGAGCCCAACACGGAGCTCAAACTCATGAACTGTGAGATCATGACCTGAGCCAAAGCCCGACACTTAACCGACTGAGCCCCCTAGGCTCTTATAGACAGCATATAGATGAGTCTTGTTTTTTATCCACTCTGTCATCCCATGTCTTTTGATTGAAGTGTTTGGTCTATTTACACTCAAAGTAATTATTGGTGAGTATGAACTTATTGTCATTTTGTTACGTGTTTTATGGTTATTTTCGTAGTTCTTCTTTGTTCTTCTCTGGCTTTTTTTCTCTCAGTTTTCTGGCTTTCTCTAGTGATATACTTGGATTCTTTTCTCTTTATTTTTTTCATATCTATTGCTGGTTTTTTATTTGTGGTTACCATTAAGTTTGCATATAACATATTATGCATATAGCAGTCTATATTAAGTTGATGGTCACTTAAGTTTGAATCGGTTCTTTATTTCTGTCTCCCTACCCCATATTTTAGGTATATGGTATCATACTTCACATCCTTTGTGAAAGTATTTTATGAATCCATTGATTGTTTTTTATAGATACACTTAATATTACTACTTTTTTGCTTCCTTTTTTCTTACTCCTGTTTATGGTCTTTCTTTTCCACTCAAAGAGTCCACCTTAACATTTCTTACAGGGCTGTTTTAGGAATTCCTTTAACTTTTTTTTTGTCTGGGAAACTATCTCTCCTTTTATTCTGAATCATAGCCTTGCTGGATAGAGTATTCTTGGATGCAGATTTCTTTCTTCAGCACTTTGAATCATGCCACTCCCTTCTGGCTTGGACAGTTTCTGCTGAAAAATCAGCTCATAACTTTATGGGGTTTCACTTTATGTAACCATTTCCTTTTCTTTTGAGGCTTTAAAAATTCTCTCTTTGTCACTACTTTTTTGCCATTTTGATTACTATATATCTTAGTATGGACTTCCTTGGGTTCATTTTGGTGGCCTCCTTGCCACCTTGCCTCCTAAATCTGGATTTCTGTTTGCTTACCTAGAAAGCTTCCTTCAGGGAGTTTTCAATTAATTTATTTCTTCAAATAAATTTTCTGCCGCCTTTTCTGTCTCTTCTCCTTCTAGGATCCCTGTAATGTGAATGTTATTATGCTTGATGGTGTCTCTGAGTTCTGTAAATCTATTTTCAGTTTGTATTATTCTTTTTTCTTGTGCCTGCTCAGCTTGATTGCTTATTATTACTCTGTTCTTCAGGGCACTGGTCCACTCTTCTGCTTTCTCTAGTCTACTATTTATTCCATCTAACATATTGTTAATATAAGTTATTGAGTTCTCCATCTCTGATTGGTTCCTCTTTTATATTTCCTATCTCTTTGCTAAGGGTCTCACTGAGGCCTTCCACTCTGAAGTCCAGTGAGTACCTTTAGAACCATTACTTTAAATTCTCTATCGGGGGTGCCTGGGTGGCTCAGTTGGTTAAGCATCCAGCTTCTGGCTTTGGCTCAGGTCATGATCTCATGGTTCGTGGGTTCAAGTCCCGCATCGGGCTCTGCACTGACAGCTAGCTCAGAGCCCGGAACCTGCCTCGGATTCTGTGTCTCCCTCTCTCTCTGACCCTCCCCTGCTCGTGCTGTCTCTCTCTGTCTCTCAAAAATAAATTTTTTTTAATTCTCTATCAGGCATATTACATATCTCGTTTTTGTTTAAATCTCTTCCTGTGATTTTTGTCCTGTCCTTTCATTTGGGACATATTCCTGCATCTCGTCATTTTGTCTGACTCTCTCTGTCTATTTCCATGTGTTTGGAAAGTCTGCTATATTTCCTGCTCTTGAAAGTAGTGAGCTTACGAGGAAGAAGTCCTGTGGTGCCCTCTGAGCTTCTCTGTTCGCCAGAACTTGCATTTCAGGAGTGTCTCCTATGTGTGTTTCAGACATTCTACTGCTGTGGCTGAACTACTTTTGCCTCCCACCCATCTATCTGCACTGGGTCTCTATGCCTGTTGTGGGCAAACTTTAGTCCTTGTGTTATTTGTGACCAATCTGGGGCCACCTTGGACTTGAGTTGAGTCAGACCAGGGGTTTACCAGAGATACAGTATCACTGAACGTGGAGGCACTTTCTTTGTTTTGTACCTTGAAAATCTTTCATTGGTGGGTGGGACCTGCAGTCAGAACAGATGTCTGCCCCCAGCCCACCACTGCGGTCAGACGTGTGTGTGTGTGTGTGTGTGTGTGTGTGTGTGTGTGTGTGGTGATCTTCCCCTTTCCCCAAGATAGGAGTCACTTTGGACTGATTCTGGTCCCTGTTGGGGCTGCTTACACACTGACAGGTATATGGCACTCCTTTGAATGAGCTCTAGCCAATAGCATATTGGAGGGGACAAGGAATCTGGACCACACCACCTTGATCCAAATCCTGGCTGTGCAAATGTAGCAAGTTCCTTAACCTATCTGTACCTCTGTTTACTCACCTATAAATAGGGAAATAATAGGATTTTCCTCATGGAGGTAGAATAAAATAGTACATAAAGATCTGGGAACTATGCCAGGCTCACTGTAGGCACTGTGATTATTCTCACTAACCAACACACACCAATGGCGAGCCAGTTGAGCGGTACCGCCTGCCAACCACCACCACTGTGTGACCTACTTAATTCATGATTAGACGATCTCTCCACTTCCATCTCCAAAACCAACCTCTTAAAACTCAGTTAACTTAACATGTGTAGATTTGGACTTCCTTTCCCTACTCCTTTGTTAGAAAGCTGATTAGAAGGACTGTGTTCATGGGCAGAAAAAAGTGTGCCAAAGGAGATGTGTTTTACTGGTTATTATTGGGTTGAAAGCCAGCTTTTTCATCAGGTACCACCAAAACATCATTATTTACAAATCATTTTTCCTGAGATCATTCCATTTCTCCAGGGAAGAATCTTCCAGTCTTCTCTGTGAGAAATATAAGCGAGACTGTGGAGTCTGGAAGAGTCAGTCAGGTGAAGGGTGCTGGGGGTCTCACCATTCACTGAGCAGACTTCACTCAATGCTCCAGCCCTCTGTCTGGATCCACAGCCCCACCTTCTACCCTGTCTGATATCGGAGGCTGCACCACGTCTAGTTCAGTATCTCCAGAAAAGAAACCGCCTCTGGGGGTGTCGGATGGATAATTGCTTGACTAATTGTTCTGATGCCCCTGGTCTGGGGTGTGGCTTGACTAGAAGGAATCCCTGGGTGATTCTAACATTCAGCCAAGGCTAGGAACTCCTGCCTTAAAGTATTTGCACACCATCTTGCCGAACAATTATTTACGTACAATTTTCTTTAAATAAAATCAGATCTTACCTTAAATTTTATTTTAAAAGGAGGTGTCATATCATTAGTGGACACGGAAAGCAAGTCTACCACTTGTCAAGGCAAACCTCGGCCTTATTAAAGAAAAAAATCACCCTCTCCTCACTCCCTTCAGCCTCCTTTGTTTTACTTTGTGACACTTGTCACCACCTGAAATACCACATAATTTATTCTCCTTCAGAATGTACACTCCGTGAGTGCACAGGCTCCCGTCAGCTCTGTGCAGTGTGGTATCTCACCTATCATGTGGTAAACTCTCAATAACTGCTGTCAAATAAATGAGCAGTAAAGGAATTCATAAATAAATAGGGGAAAATAAAACAAGGTTATTAAATTCTAACTAGATAAAGGCTACTTTCTGGATGCCGGTAAGCTTGAAGCCTCTCCTTTCATAAAGCAGAGAGGTGCTAAAGACCTTTCTCAACTCCTAACTGAGACTTTCTCCTTGACTCTTCAAAAGACTAAAAAAGACTGAGACATGCACATGTTTATTCCTGACCTCACTCTCCGGTGACAGTGCCTTACATTGTGCTGACACGGTCCTAACACCCAAGAAGTACATACACCCTCCTACTTTTGCCACCAACACAACCTCTAGGAATGACCCCTCTCTCACTCCTCTCAAATGTATACAAATTGAGGAAAGCCAAACCATTTCCATCTTTCCCATTGGCAAACTCTCTCCATGAAGGTTTAAAATCACGTTCTCTCAGTCCGCTCACCCCAATGTAGAAGTCATCAAGAGTTGGTTCAAGACTTAGCCATCCATGCATGGCAAGGTTTTGAAAGGTAGCTCTCTTGACCTTATCTGGCCACATTGGCTCCTACAGAGTTATTCACACAATGAACTGGGGACCAGCAGATGGCTTGGGTAGGCATTTTTATTTAACACCCCTTCTCCATATATCACCTGCTTATCTCATCCCACAGAGGGAGAGAGGACCATAGTAAAGTACTTAAAGATCTCTGGGGAATATTCTTTTTTACAAGTGTCCTACTCCACTTGGCCAAGCTGCCCTCTCAGTGCCTGGTAGCAGGGATCCTTTTTGAGGCTGATGAGTCAATCCACTCCATTTTGCTTCAGGCACCCCAGGTAGGTCCATCTTTCACAGTCCAAATGCACTAAACTGAAGCCCATAAAAGAGGCAGGGAGAGAGGTAGAGAGGGCAGGAGGAACCAAGAGGAATGGAGAGATGTTAAGTCTGCAAAGGAAACTCATTGTAGCTTTTCCATATTTTCAGAGACTGCATAAGATCCAAAAGCAAAGGCTGAGAGGGGCGCCTGGGTGGCTCAGTCGGTTAAGCCTCCGGCTTCGGCTCAGGTCAGATCTCACGTTTGTGGGTTTGAGCCCCGCGTCAGGCTCTGTGCTGACAGCTAGCTCAGGGCCTGGAGCCTGCTTCCGGTTCTGTGTCTCCTTCTCTCTCTGCCCCTCCCCCTCTCATGCTATGTCTTTCTCTGTATTAAAAATAAATAAAACATTAAAAAAAAAAACAAAAGCAAAGGCTGAGAAACAGGAAAAGTGAAAGCAGCAAGATTAGCCACAGTTTCCTACAACATTGTTAATGAAGGCCACAATAGCACTGTTTGATACTAAGTGGAATTTGGCACTGGATAAAATTCAGCTAGTGAATAACTAAAAGTTCAGTTAACAAAGAACAGGGAACACTCATGTCCTGCTAAGTGCCAGGCATTGTTCCAAGGACTTCACATACTTTTAAAATTCTTCTTCACTCCCAGATACTTCAGTGAGCATTTCCTAAAAACAAGGGCGTTCCCTCACATAACCAAAGTACAACTTCCAAAATCAAAAATTTAACAACCTCATTATTACCTAATCTCCAGACATAAGTCCGATTTAGCTACAATTGTTAAGAGCAATCCAGGATCCCACAAGTCATGTAGTTGTCACGTCTCTCTTAGCTCCTTTCATCTGGACTGTCCCTGAATTTTTGTCTTTCCTGACACTTCCCTTCTTGAAGAGTACAGGCAAGTTATTTTTTGGAATATCTTAATGCAGGTTTGTCTGATGTTTCCTCATGATAATACCTAGTGTATGTGTTTTTTGTCAAGAGTGTCACAGAAGGAATACTCCCTGTTTCTCAATGCCCCGCATTGGGAGGTGCACTGTCACTTGACTTTATATGCTCTAAATCACTTCCACCTCACAACAACCTAAGATATAGACCACTTTCTTCTCCTTCCCCTCCCCCTCCCCCTTTTTCTCCTCCTCCAATTCCTTCGTCCTCCTTTTCAACTCCTTCTTCTTCCTCCCCTTCCCATTCTCCTCCTTCTCCTCCTTTCCCTTCTCCTTCTCCCTCTCTTTCTCTTTCTTCTTTCCATTTTACAGAAGGTGACACTAAGCTGTAAAGAAGCTAAGTAACTTGATTAAGAGGTTAAAAAAAATAGTGAATGTTGGGATTTGAATCCAAGCAATAAGGTTTCAGGGTTTATGGGTTTTTTTAACTTTTATTTATTTATTTATTTATTTATTTATTTATTTTGAGAGAGAGAGAGAGAGAGAGAGAGAGAGAGAGAGAGAGAGAGGCAGGAGCAGAGAGAGGGGGAGAGAAAGAATCCCAAGCAGGCTCCACAATCAGCATAGAACCCAATGTGGGGCTCGATCAACCGTAGGTCATGACCTAAGCTGAGGTCACGAGTCAGACACTTAACCGACTGAGCCACCCAGGTACCCCTGCAGGGTTTATGCTCATAACCACTACTTTATGCTGCCTCTCAAAAGTGCCACTATAAGGCCATTTTCTCTCTGAAATAGAATGGCTTTAGATGACATCATTCTCACTGTGTTAAAAAGTCCACTTATATGCCAAGTACAGGCTTTGCATGCATTATCCTATTTAATCCTCACAGTAACCCTTTGAATGTGGTCCTGCCATCACATCTACTTTAGAGTTTATGTCCGGGCCACATAAATACAGAAAGGAAGAGCAGGATCCAGCTCAGGTCTGACTGTCCTCACAACCTAAATACTTAAACACTGTGTCCTCTTGGCTTCTGCCACACATTTACTGCTGCCTTGCATCCAGGAAGAGGATAGCTCTTTGGTTTTCATAATCACTGGTTACACAGTCTTAGGAGTTTCTTAATGCTGGCCTTTGGCCTTCACAGTATATTGAAATCAACTGATCTTCTCTTGCAGAGGAGCCCATATAGGGCCAGGTGGGGGACAGGCATCTGAGCAAGGTTTCAAAACCATCTGGGACTGGAAGATCCACTGATGTCCCAGAGAGAGAGCACTGGAAGTCCAGCTTGCCATCGAGGTGAAGAGGAAAACTGGGAACTTCACACAGAAGGTCAAATCAACACGAGCAAGAGTCCGGCAGAAAAGAGAGTGGAGAAAGGCTCAACGGCAGGACAGAACAAAGAGGTCCCAGGCACTGCCACAACGGGCGGAAGAGCTGCAGCCTGTTCTGACCGCTCGCTAACTGGTTTCCTAGGTTTGGTCTGTCCGCCGAAAGGTACAGGGGTAGAAGCAAAGAAATCCACCAAAAGTGATCATAGAAAACAGAGTCATAGGGGGTGCCTGGGTGGCTCAGTCGGTTAAGTGTCTGACTCTTGATCTCCGCTCAGGTCATGATCTCACGGTTTGTGGAATCAAGCCCCATGTAGGGCTCTGTGCTGACAGCTCAGAGCCTGAAGCCTGCTTCGGATTCTGTGTCTCCCTCTGTCTCTGCCCCTCCCTTTGCTCACACTCTATCTCTCAAAAATAAAGAAATGTTTAAAAAAAAAGAAAACAGAATCATAGAAAAGAGAATCATCTTCCTCCTATGTAAAGTAAAAGAACCCACTACTGATTCTTCCTTGAACTACACATTGTCCGACAGCAGCTGGTGTCAGTTTTCCTGGGAAAAACACTTGTCCTACAAGTAGAGAGTGTCAAGTGTGCTCATCCAAACCTCTTTCCTCTTAGGATCGCAGCATCCATCTTATTGCTTCACCTGGTTTCATCAGAAACATTTGCCCCTGCAAATACAGAGCGAGATCATGACTGACCAGAGAAAATGCTAGGTCTTTCTCATCTGGGTTCATAAAGCCCCAGATTTAGTCCTATTCATTAGTGACTTTCTCAAAGGATATGATGGGGAGTTGACTTTTGAACATAGTGCATGAATGTTTAATGACAACGATCCATTTTTAGACACTCAGAATATTTTAAAAATCGCAGAAGTTACAAGTATACTCTGCTTTAAGGGAAATAATAAAGTTTAAATCTAAACCTATAAAACAAGAAAGTCAGCATATAAATACATCAGCATATAAGTATTCTTCTAACCTCAGAAGGATTCATTGGGTATTTCCATTAGTAAACACCCTGAGAGCATTTAAAATAAGATTTGATCTACAAGCAACTATTCAGGAAAAGGGATATTGAATAAAAGATGAAAAACTATAGCTGCAAGAAAAATGTTTCATGATTTGCTTACTAACATCACTGATTTCCCAAAAGTCTTTAAAAGTCATGTATAATATTAACCAACAAAAACTATCATATAATTGTCACCAACTGAGCATTACTTCTTTTAAGACACGTGCGTGAAAAACTGTTTAGTTTCCAAGTTAGTAACAGCACTGGCATTTTTAGAGCTTCTACTGTTATGAAATCACATGCCACTTCATAAGGATATTGATTATTATTGTTTTTTTTATTTTGGAGAGACAGAGACAGTGTGAGCAGGGGAGGGTCAGAGAGTGCGGGAGATACAGAATCGGAAGCAGGCTCCAGGCTCTGAGCTGTCAGCACAGAGCCCGACGCGGGGCTCGAACCCACAAACCGTGAGATCATGACCTGAGCTGAAGCCAGACGCTCAATCGACTGAGCCCCCCAGGCGCCCCTGAATATTTTTATCAGAAAGAGAAATGTAAGAAACTTGGAAGACTAATGTAAAAACAGAAACATATTGCTGACTGTGCTGTGTTTCACCCTGATCTGTTCTTGAACTTGAACTCATGGTAAATGAAACCACCTGGAGCACTCGTCTTGGTGGCACTTTGGGACCAAGTCTGAGGAGGTCCTACACCAGGAAGAAAATTATGACCTGAGCGCTCGGGGTTTCTCTCACGCCCTTGCTTAGAACACGCCTTAGGAAAAGCAAGGGGCCTTCTCACTCATGGACCAGACCTGTGGGCAGACACTGGGCGCTGCCACAACACTCATATCAGACAGGTATGTGCGGGTAGTGAGAGAAGGGGGGGAGGGTGTTTGCAGAAACCACAAAGCAAGACACAGGCTGATGAACTTTAAAATAACAAGGCTTTTAGGGACACATGGGTGGCTCAGTTGGTTAAACGTCCAACTCTTGGTTTCAGCTCAGGACATGATTTCATGGTTTCGTGAGTTCAAGCCCCACATCTGGCTCTGTGTTGACAGTGTGGAGCCTGCTTGGGATTCTCTGTCTCTCTCCCTCTCTCTGCCTCTCCCCCATTCATGCGCTCTCTGTCTCTGGGGATAAATAAACTTAAAAGAAATTTGTTTTAATTTAAACAATTAGACTTTTCTATTGATATGCATTAGACAAGTATATAACTAGCACATCACAACCATGAGTTCATGGATATTATTGCTGAAGATGAGGTTAAAGAAGGTATTTAAGGAACAGAGTTATTTCATTAATTGTGTCTTGGACTTCAGGTACAGAGCAGCGGATTCACCACCAGGCTTAGGTCATAACCCATCCTCGGCACGGGTTATCGGTTAGTAAACTCCTAGGAGCTTATCTGTAATCTGAAACCAGCCCCCACAAGCATAGGGAGTCAGAGAGAGACAGAACGAAGTGGCAGGCCATTCCAGGCTGGGAGGTGGCAGCTTTAATAAGTAAAGGAGACTCATGTAAGAGGCTTGTCTTGGGCAGCAGCAAGATGAGTGGGCCCTCACACACACCTGGCCACCAGATCATCCAAGTTTACATAGAAGCCTTAACTGGGTTCAGTCACATGTACTGTGCAAGTGTTCTCAACACCACATATTCTCTGAAGGCTGTGTCCTCAGAGCAGCCTCTGGGACTGGGAAAAGCAAGTGGAACCCACATTTTAAGGACAGGGGAGGGGATGAGGGGTCTCCGAGTGCCCAGGTCCAGCTCGTGGATTGACGGATGGTCTCATTCCCTTGATGACCTCCCCAACACCCCATCCCTTCTTGTGACCAGCTCTTACAATTCATGTGCCCCCCTCTTCCGCAATGGCGCTGAGCGCTCAGCAAGGTTTCACTAGCTCCTTTGTCAACCAAGGCTCCTTTGTAGTCTGCCTGGCTGCATTGGAGACAAAGACTACAGCAACAATACAGGCACATGTAAGGGAAAACAGAGATTAAGACAATGGTTCCCCAAATCGGTGACAACTTTTTCAACTAAGAGCCCCAGGATCCGAACCACTGACTTATCAAGTCTCCTAAGCTTGGCGTTTACTTGTCTCTGTGCGATTTAATGAAGTTGATATAGTAGCAGACTCATCAGGTACGAACACACAACTTTCTGTCTGGATAATGACACCGACGCCTCCTTGTAATAATGTCTAAGGCCATTCTGTTTGGAGGACGGCTTTCTCATCAGAGACATTTCACTGTTGAGTAAGGACAGGCTTTGTTGAGTCTTGCCAGGTAAACTTACTAAGGACTTTGATATGAGCTATGACATTTTTCCAAGCCAGAGGAGGGAGCAAAGATGCTGTCAAATGATCATACCAGTGAAAGACAGACTATGCCCATCTGCCCTTGAGGAGAGGGAGGTTGGCAGATTTGGACACATGACCTGGCTGCTCACATGAGACTTCTTGGCCACGGGAGACAGCGCTGTCAGGCGTGAGGAGATGCGCTGGGGACGGGATGCCCACTTCCTCCCCTCTCTTGATGGTGGGTGATCTGTTTCAGGCACCGTGCATTTTGACAGGTCCGGCTCGCTTCGGGACAATGGGAATCCCAATGGAGATTGAGTACTCCCCCCTCCCCAGGGGTGCGAACTAACTCACCCATCCCGGTAGGACATTGCGATGCAACTTTCAGTAGATGACTCCTTTCCGGGTGCTGGACTGCGTGTTCTCAGCAGCAGAGCGGCTCAGTCTCGGCAGTAGTTGTCAAACTCCCACGCCTCCACGGTGCAGGATGCCTTCCTGGTGTTAGATGCGTCGACAGAGGTCCCAAGCCTGGCATGTGGGACAATATGCCTTCCTGGTTGGTCATTTAAATGTATTTCAACCTACGACAATACTTCGTCCACTTGGCCCCAGCGGTTTTACCTGTTAACAGTTTCATTTGTGACGCCAATATTCCATTTTGTTCTTTCTACCTACTCCGCTGTTTGTGGGTTAAAGGGGAGATAGAATCTCCATTCAACATCACGTTTTATTGCCCAGTCTGCCCACGATGACCCTTACCATGTGCTCCCTGACCACCATCTATGCAATGAGGCTACTGATACAGAGTACTCAGTTTCTCTGGTTCCCTGACTGCGGCAGCTTGGTTCGCGTGGCAACAGGGAACATTTGAGGTAGGTCAGAGGTAGTTGTCCCTACAAACCAAGGCATATTAGAACCCTCGTTCAGAGGGAAGGGACCCCCAGAATCAGTTTGCAAATCCTTCCCTGGCTGGGAACTCCGGTTAATGGCCCCAGATTCAGCATTTGCCATGGGCTTTGTTCAGAACACACAGAACACGCTGTTCCTGCATTAAGCAAGTCACTATACTTTAAAAGCAACCCAGCATCCTTGGCAATATGCCATTTTATTTGGGCATCGTGGTGGCCATTCTTTTCTCTGCACCCAATCTGCTGCATCTCCTCAGGCTCCGAGCCTTGCTAGGTCATCAGCTTCCTAATTGTCATGAGTGTCAGTGCCTTGTGAGGTGGGACAGGAAAAACAGTGAGGGTTGCGTTAGGCTCCTACAGATGTACCCAAACCTCTTGATGAGTAATCACCAGCCTGATGTGCTCTGAGCTCAGCCGCTGGCAGCTGCCCTGGCTGCTGTGAGACAGGCTTCACCCGGAGGGGCACTGTGTGTGCTGCCAGGAGCCGTTGCTCTGCGGGAGTACCGTGGGCTTCTGCCTCCATCCAGAACTGGAACCAAAATCCTAGGGGCACCCCCCACTTTGCTGTCTCCGCCGCAGTGCCTGACCATCCCTTTTGGAGTCACTAACGCATCGAACTCTAACCTGAGAGATGCCGAGAGCTTCAGTGTGTTTCATTAGGTTTTGTTGTTGTTGTTCATTCTGTTTGGTTTCGCCTTCTCAAAGGCGGCTCATTGCTTTGATTCCCAGTCCCATATGGGCTCTTTCTTTGCCAGGTGGCAGCAGGGATGGAGGCACTGTGCCACGTGGGGGACAAGAGTCCTCGAACATCCCAAATTCCTACAGAAGTGTGTGCCTCTTTCACATTCTCAGGGGTTGGATAAGCTTGCATCTTACCTATCACAGCTTTTGGGACAAGGTGCATCTTCTCTGACCAGATGACTGTAGACACTTTACGGTGGTGCGCTGGCCTGGATTTGTCTGTGGGTTCACTGCCCATTCTCTGCCTCACGGGCACTCCAGTAAAGCCTGTGAGGTGTCCTGCAACAGAGGCCACTATTAATGTGTTAACATCCTGTCAGCAAGGTAATGAGCCCATCTCACTGGTGCCGGGAAGGAGAACAGGGAAAGGTCTCCAGCTACCATCCCATGACATGTCTGGAGGCCATGCAGGCAGCCTTCAGGGAGCACTTGAAAGGCTCATCATTGTGGCTCTCCTGTGAAGGCGCATCATCTCAGATATCAGAAAGTGTCAAAGCCTTCTCCATGAATTTCCTTGAAGATGAAGCACCTTTGCAAGAACCCTTTTTGCCAAAGCATCAGAGTAAAATAATTACCTGCAAATGCAAAAGACTTCAAAATGGCCATGGTTAAAGATCTGATGAGGTTGGTTCCATCAGTTAAGTGTCTGACTTCAGCTCAGGTCGTGATTTGTGAGTTCAAGCCCCATGTCAGGCTCTGTGCTGATTAGCTTGGAGTCTGGAGCCTGCTTGGGGTTCTGTGTCTCCTTCTGTCTCTGCCCTTCCCCTGCTCACACTCTGTCTCTCTCAAAAATAAATAAATAGTAAAAGAGTTAAAAATCTGATGAGTTCATCTTCATGCAATCAACAAAGAAACTTACACAGCAGACTGTATGTATGTATTTAACTGTTTTCTTCAGTCTCTGAAGGCAATGCTTTGTTATCTCCCCAGGTATTTACATTTCAGTGACATGCTAGCATTTAGAGTTTCAAAGGATAGAAAAAGAATGACTTTTCTCCTAGGAGTTTTGGGGGTAATTGCTATTTAGAAAATTTTCCTTTGTTGGAAGGGTCTGAAAGCCCAGGGGATTCCCTCTGTTTGCCTGTCAGTCACCATAGCATCCTCTTCTTCATTTCCATCGCTTCTCAGAGATTCCAACCTTCAGTGGCCTCATCCCGCCTGAACCTGAACCCAGGACAGCTTGCACCCTCCTAGCCTGGTGGAAGGGCACACTGGGTGTCTAATTACTATCCTCCTTCCCACCCCGAAGCCAGCAGAGGAGAGGGCACTTGCACACCCTTCTCTAACCTGAGCCCTCCTTCCAACTTCCTAACTCAAGCTCAGCCACGAGCTGGGTGTTGGTGGCCGGGTGACCTGCCCACAGTGGAGGCCAGCCCCCTGCACAGCCATGCATCTCTCTTCTTCATCACAGTGTGCTCTGCGCAGTGCCTCCAACAAGCACATTAGACCAGCTGGGGTTTTCGAGGCACCCCTGCCTCACTTGGCAGTCCACAAGCACCTGACATATAGGCCACCCCTCCCCACACGGAGGTCACTGGCCAATTCCAGATTTCCACCTAAGAGCCTTTTCCCAAGGGCCATTTCTCTGGTCTCCTTGGCTGGCTCACCAGTTGGTTCATAGCCCTTCCGGGAGCTTCCCTGGTAAAACCCGAAGTCAGCCTCTGCACTCAGAGTACAGGGGGAGACCAAAGAAAGAGAAGGGCCACTCCAGGTTGTAGATGGCAGCTTTAAGAAGCAAGGGAACTTACATATGAGGCTTGTCCTGGGCGCCAGAAAGGCAGACGGATCCCTGCAATGCCTACCGCATCTTAAAACTTTCAACAGAGGCTTTAACTAGTTTCAGTCACATTTACTGGGCAGGTGTTCTCAAAACCACATCTCCATCTCAAGGTTATGTCCTTGGAGCACCTCTGGGAATGGGAAAGGCAAGTGGAACCCACATTCCAAGGACAAGGGCAGGGGTGAGGAGCCTCGGAGTGCCCAGGTCCAGCTCACAGGTCTACCAAGAGTCAGGTCTTTTCCATGACCTTCCCCAACACTGGTTTATTTATATATGGTCTACTCCAGTCAGTTTTGGGGAGGGAGATTTTTTTGTTTTACTAGTTTTGGGTTTTGTTTTTGCAGTTCAACAGTTTTTAGTTTTATACACAATCTTGCACAGCCATTACCAAAATCACTTTGAGAATGTTTTCATCCCCCCCCTCCCCTGCCTCCACAAGGAGCAGCCATCAGCAGCAGTTACTGTTTCCTCCTCCCCAACATCCCAGCCCAAAGCAACCACTAACCCACTTTCTCTCTCTGTAGCTGTGCTCATTCTGGACATTCCTTATAAATGGAACCATACAATATGTGATCTTTTGTGACTGGCCTCTTTCACTTAATGTTTTCAAGACTCATCGTGTGGAGACATGTGCTAGTACTTCTTTTTATCACTGAATGGCATTCCATTTGACAGGTATAACCCATTTCACGTGGCCATTCATCAGTTGCTCGTCATTTGGTTTGTTTCCACCTCTCTTATGAATAGGGCTGCTGTGAACGTCCATGCCCAGGTCTTGTGTGGACGTAAGTTCTCCTTCCTCTGGGGTGTAGACAGAGGAGTGGAGTTGCAGAGCCACTTGGGGATTCCTTGTGTAAACACTGGAGGAACCCCCACACTCTCCCGCGGCAGCTCCCCTATGTTATATTCCCACCAAGAGGACGCCAGAGTTCTGATGTCTCCACATCCTCACCAACACTTGTTGGTCAGGTTGACACAAAGCGAAGCATCCCAGTGTGCTGGCGGTAAACCTGGAGGCGTGTGGGCAGGGCTGCCTTCCACACTGAAGGGACGGACAGAACAACATCCCCGGGACAACAATGTAGTTTCCGTGTCACCTTCACGTCTGGACTGACTTCACAGCAGTTTTGTTCAAATGAGGCAGCCGAGGTGCCACGTTTAGGGTGTTCTTCAAAAATCTTCAATATTTTGTGCTAGCGACTTCCTCAAAAGCTGATGTTATCCCAATCTGTGAGTCATCCACACCATGAAGCCACCAAAACGAAGGCACAGAATGTCCGAATGTTTATTTCCACCCCAATTCCAATGTGGAGTTATAAAATCAGTTGAACATGTGATTAAAACTAAGAGAGTGGCAACTGGGTGGCTCAGTCGGTTAAGCATCTGACTCTTGGTTTTGGTTCAGGTCATGATGTCTGGGTTTGTGAGTTCGAGCTCTGCACTGGGCTCTGCACTATCAGCCTGGGATTCTCTCTCTCTCCCTCTCTCTCTCTCTCTCTCTCTCTCTCTCTCTCTCTCTCTCTGCCCCTCAGCACAGAAGAAAAGGTAACTATATGAAGTAATGGATGCGTTCATTAACTTGATTGCGGCAACTAGTTCACAATGTACATGTGTATCGAGTCATCACAATATGTACAGTTTTATTCACCAATTATACCTCAGTAAAGCTGGAAACAGAAAGAAAAGCAAAACCTTCTTTGGGCATTCCAGATGTGAATTACACATGGTCCAGAGTAGAAGCTTCTCAGAAAACAGATGAGAGGTTGCCTGTAGGGACAGGGTGAGGCCTGGATTAGCGAGGGCACAAGGAAAATCCTGGAGTTACTAGATTGAGGTGATATTGTAAGGATGCAGGTTTGAGACAATAGAAGGGCACACATTGCCCGAGGCAAGAGGGACCACCCTTGTAATACCCTTAACATTCCTAAGGGCAGGCCTATTGCTTAAGGCTAGTTACACCCTATGTGAGGGTCCTGGGTCCTGGGTCTACTCTGTGATTGGTTAACACTCTAAAGGTTGTAATTGGATAAACCTGTCAATAATAATTGGATTCCTGTAACTCCCCCTTCCCAAACTCATAAAGGCCCTGCCCCACCTTTGTTCGGGGCTCTCGGCATGGATCCACCACGCCAGTAAAGCCTGTGAGCCCGAGTTTAGGCCCCGGCGAGCCTAAACCCATAATAAAGCCCTTTGCTTTTACATGCGTGACTCGGTCTCCCTGGTGGTTTCTGGGTTTTGGGGACGATAAAGAAATCTTGGGTACAACAATATCATTCCCCAGACTTATGTTAAAACTCACCAAACTGCACATTTAAATATGTACAATTCATACTACATCACTTAGATCTCAATAAATGTATACGGTTTGGGGGGGGAGCCAACTTAAAAATCTCACAGATCTTTTTGCCAGCAAGATGGGCCATTTGCCCTGGAGGTACCTCCCCTATCTTGACTAACTGTTGTAAGGACACAAATCTGAATCAAACTGACTCCATGACAGGCTTCAAGTTTCCCCTCTGACCTTGGAGACCTAGATGTCAATTTCTCAGAATCATTAGACAATAAAAGGGCACACATTGCCCAAGGCAGGAGGGACCGCCCTTGTAACACCCAATCAGGAAAGGCCAGCTAACACCCTTAACATTTCTAAGGGCGGGCCTAGAGATAGACGCTATAGATGATCACCTATTGCTTAAGGCTGGTTACGCCCTACGTGAGGGTCCTGGGTCCTGGGTCCTGGGTCCACTCTAATTGGTTAATACTCTAAATGTTGCGATTGGGTCCCGCCAAAAGTAACGAACACCCTGGACAATGTGTATGGTTAAAGTTACTGCCAATGATGTTATGTGATAATGATTGGACCCCTGTACCTGTGTCACAATTTTCCTGTAACTCCTCCTTCCCAAAACCCATAAAAGCCCTACCCCACTTTGTTCGGGGCTCTCAGCACGGATCCACCTGGATCCACCGCGCTGGTAAAGTCTGTGAGCCCGAGTTTAGGCCCCGGCGAGCCTAAGCCCGTAATAAAGCCCTTTGCTTTTGCATGCGTGACTCGGTCTCTGGTTTTTGGGGACGATATTGAAATCTTGGGCATAACACTGTCAAAAGCCTGCTTGAAATGAGTGATATGTGAGGACAGCCCAGAGGACCACACTAACCATCCATTTGCTCCTGTCCTGATCAGCAGTTTAAAACATTTGGAACACATAAGGTTAGTGCCTCATCAAAATGTCCCCAGGTAGCCATCATTTCCCACAACGTTCTCAATTATTTTTTAGTCAAGATTTGATATAAGAAATGGCAATGTGAAATACACGTGCATATTCTTTTTTGCAAAAGAAAAAGAAAAAGAAAAAAAACAAGAAACGAAAGAAGGGAGAAGGAAGTCTGTGGTAGACAGACTAATGGTCCCAGAGACGTCCACATCCTAAACCCTAGAACCAGTGATGCAGCACCTGACGTAGCAAAAGAGGAAATAAGGTTACCAAGTGGGGTTAAGATTGTTAATCAGCTGACCATAAAACAGGGAGATGATTTGGATTATCCAGTAATCCACTTACTACCGGGTAAACCCAAGGTAATCCCAAGCACCCTTAAACGCCGCGGAGGGGGACAGAGGGTGATGTGACAGAATGATGCACTGCTGTTGCCTTTGAAGACAAGATGTACGGGGCACCTGAGTGGCTCGGTTGGTTAAGTGTCCGACTTCGGCTCAGGTCATGATCTCACAGTTCTTGAGCTGGAGTCCGTGTCAGGCTCTGTGCAGACAGCTCAGAGCCTGGAGCCTGCTTTGGATTCTGTGTCTCCCTCTCCCTCTGCTCCTTGCACGCTCACACACACTGTCTCAAAACTAAATAAACATTAAAAAGAAGAAGACAGAAGATGTGGCCGTAAGCCAAAGAATGTGGGCACCCTCTGAACCTCGTTGCTCTTCCCTAGAGCTGCCAGAAGGAACAGAGTCAGGCGAACACCCTGATTTTGGCCCTGGAAGACCCACCTCAGACTTCTGAGCTCCAGAACTGGAAGGTAATAGATTTGTGTTTTCAGCCACTAAAGTTGTGGTAATTTATTACAGCAGCAATAGAAAACCCCTATAAATTCCTCCGGGGGAGGTAAAATAGTACTGGCTTCATTGGTTCACGTTCTCCTAACAAATACTGAAAACTTTTCATGCGCAAAGAATTTTGTTGGGAACAGGGTACATACACATCGAAATGAAATGTGTGCCTGGTGCCCTTGAACGTGGAACAGACAAAAAAGGCAGATACTAGAGAAAGAGCGGGGGGGGGGGGGGGGG